>NC_079418.1:33042842-33085342 GCF_026213295.1 Gadus chalcogrammus
GCAAGGCGAGAGTTTACTCAAATAAATGAAAAGCAATCCATTCCCGTTCCAAAGAGTCCCGGGAGCGTCACCCTTTCAATCAGTCTGATTCCATTAAAATCCAAACTGCTATTCGCATCAGAACAGCTTTAAGTCTCCGTCCAGACCGGCTCATTGTTATTTGGACGCTGCCGTTTTGGACACGGATGAGTTAGGGTTGTTTTGTGTCCAGGTTGCCTCCCCTCTCAGACTCCCACTCTGCCAAGTGTGTCTGCTGGCGGGCTCCCAACCCCAGCTATAGGTCCAAACATAAAGGGATAGGATCAAACATAAAGGGATGGGATCCAAACATAAAGGGATAGGATCCAAACATAAAGGGATGGGATCAAACATAAAGGGATAGGATCCAAACATAAAGGGATAGGATCAAACATAAAGGGATGGGATCAAACATAAAGGGATAGGATCCAAACATAAAGGGATCAAACATAAAGGGATGGGATCCAAACATAAAGGGATGGGATCAAACATAAAGGGATAGGATCCAAACATAAAGGGATGGGATCAAACATAAAGGGATAGGATCAAACATAAAGGGATAGGATCAAACATAAAGGGATCAAACATAAAGGGATAGGATCAAACATAAAGGGATAGGATCAAACATAAAGGGATATCTTTAATAAATGGACCAGAGGTTTCACCCTCCCGACCTCAGATGGGACGTGCAGCACAAGGCCAGAGCGTCAGAGGGGGAGTTAAAGGAGTGTAGGTACACCCTCAGCCCCCCATAACCGACGGAACGACACTAGAAAAGGAAAAACGATCAAATCAATAATCAATGCTTTTCGTTTAATGTTTGTTTTACATCAACGTCTTTTACCTGTTTCCAGGAGAGCTCTTACAGAGTGTTGCATCATGGGTAGGCCAGCACTGCAACCCAAACGGCTTACACCCTGCGCCCCAACCGAATGACCTGTAACAGGATGACCTCTGACCCCTGACCCCTACCTGCTCCTTAATGACCTGTAACAGAACGACCTCTGACCCCCACCTGCTCCTTAATGACCTGTAACAGGATGACCTCTGACCCCCACCTGCTCCTTAATGACCTGTTGGATTTCATCACTGGATCAAACAACGACTGAAGTAGTGAAACAAAACAAACCTCTCCATTGAAACCTCAAGACGACGGCGGGCCTCGAAGGGCCTGGTCTCTCTAAGGGCCTTTTGTCTCTAAGGGCCTCTTGTCTCTAAGGGCCTTGTCTCTCTAAGGGCCTAGTGTCTCTAAGGGCCTCTTGTCTCTAAGGGCCTAGTGTCTCTCTAAGGGCCTAGTGTCTCTAAGGGCCTCTTGTCTCTCTAAGGGCCTAGTGTCTCTAAGGGCCTAGTGTCTCTAAGGGCCTTTTGTCTCTAAGGGCCTCTTGTGTCTCTAAAGTCCTAGTGTCTCTAAGGGTCTAGTGTCTCTAAGGGGCTAGTGTCTCTAAGGGCCTAACGTCTCTAAGGGCCTCTTGTCTCTAAGGGCCTTGTCTCTCTAAGGGCCTAGTGTCTCTAAGGGCCTCTTGTCTCTAAGGGCCTCTTGTCTTTAAGGGCCCCTTGTTTCTAAGGTCCTCTTGTCTCTCTAAGGGCCTAGTTTCTCTAATGCCGCGTTTCCACTGCAGGGTGCGGAACGGATCGGATCGCAAAGGTGCGGTAGGGAGGGGGCGGTATAGCCCAGCTCAGTTCCGAGGTCGCGTTTCCACTGCCGACAGTACCCTTGGTGGTAGGCCGGATGTCGATCGCCGCGGCAGCTACGTGAACATCGTAAACAACTTCTTCCTCCCCAAGAATGCAGACGAATGTCTCCACCTCCTTGTTCGCCCAAGCAAGCGTTTTACGCGACATGTTAATTGTAAAGAATAATACCTCGAGGCTACTGTTTGTTTGTTTTTATCCCCGCGTCACCCGGAAGTGATGATTCTGTCGACCAATCAACGGAGGGGGTGTGTAGCTAGAATTTCCCGGGACCCTTTCAGGCGTCTCGTCTCGTTTTCGGTACCCCAACAGAGGAGTCCCGAGAACGAGGACGGAACGGGTACGACAAAGTCCGCGTCACGCCCACTTTTGGCGGTGGAAACGCGACCCGATCCGCACCTTTGCGATCCGATCCGTTCCGCACCCTGCATTGGAAACGCGCCATTAGGGCCTCTTGTCTCTAAGGGCCTAGTGTCTCTAAGGGCCTAGTGTCTCTAAGGGCCTCTTGTCTCTAAGGGCCTCTTGTCTCTCTAAGGGCCTCTTGTCTCTCTAAGGGCCTCTTGTCTCTCTTAGGGCCTCTTGTCTCTAAGGGCCTCTAGTGTCTCTAAGGGCCTCTAGTGTCTCTAAGGGCCTAGTGTCTCTAAGGGCCTCTTGTCTCTAAGGGCCTCTTGTCTCTCTAAGGGCCTAGTGTCTCTAAAGGCCTCTAGTGTCTCTAAGGGCCTCTTGTCTCTCTAAGGGCCTCTTGTCTCTCTAAGGGCCTCTTGTCTCTAAGGGCCTCTTGTGTCTCTAAGGGCCTCTAGTGTCTCTAAGGGCCTAGTGTCTCTAAGGGCCTCATGTCTCTAAGGGCCTCTTGTCTCTCTAAGGGCCTAGTGTCTCTAAAGGCCTCTAGTGTCTCTAAGGGCCTAGTGTCTCTAAGGGCCTCTTGTCTCTAAGGGCCTCTAGTCTCTCTAAGGGCCTAGTGTCTCTAAAGGCCTCTAGTGTCTCTAAGGGCCTAGTGTCTCTTAGGGGTGAAACGGATCAGTGTGTCCACGGTTCGGTTCAGATAACCGTTTTGGGCCTCGGTTTCGGATACGGTTCGGATTAGGATCATGTCCGTGATAGTAAATAGGCAGACTTTTTTTTGACGGAGGGTTTGGGGGAGAAACACAAAAATGAATGAGACCCACAGGCTATTTGCAATGTGTTAATTGACTGCAATCAGACAACTTGCAAGGCTTTTTTGTGCAATAAATGTTCAGCTAAATGCATTTGAAAACATGGTGCACTGAGTGTAACATGTAAGGGATAACGGCCGACGAGGCTTAGAACTCTGGCGACGAGCGCAGCATGAAGCCAGAGTTGCCTCTACCTGTCCATTATTTCCATCGAACCGGTCGACCTCGAAGGCCGTTATCCCGCTTATCACCCGTTTGTATTTATCTCCCGTATATTTAGAATATAATTGTATCGATTACTTTCTTTAAATTTAGGAATCATGCGCTTGAAAAGCCCAGTTTGTTTTGAACGCTGACAGGATGAAGGGAGGGGCGGGAAAAGTATCATTGGCTCGGGCAGCACTGGAGAGAATGCATTCCGCTGGGTCCTAAACACCCTTTTGTATCGGACGTAGGCTACAGTAGGCAAAATACGCTACATAAGGCAATGCCTTCATGAAACCGAAATCCGCGGATCTCCAGAATGCTCCGAACTGTGGTAAACGAACCGAACGGATTCGGATACAATTCGAATCCGCTGCAGGCCTAGTGTCTCTAAGGGCCTAGTGTCTCTAAGGGCCTATTGTCTCTAAGGGCCTCTTGTCTCTCTAAGGGCCTATTGTCTCTAAGGGCCTAGTGTCTCTAAGGGCCTCTTGTCTCTAAGGGCCTCTAGTGTCTCTAAGGGCCTAGTGTCTCTAAGGGCCTAGTGTCTCTAAGGGCCTCTTGTCTCTAAGGGCCTCTTGTCTCTCTAAGGGCCTAGTGTCTCTAAGGGCCTCTTGTCTCTAAGGGCCTCTTGTCTCTCTAAGGGCCTAGTGTCTCTAAAGGCCTCTAGTGTCTCTAAGGGCCTAGTGTCTCTAAGGGCCTCTTGTCTCTAAGGGCCTCTAGTCTCTCTAAGGGCCTAGTGTCTCTAAAGGCCTCTAGTGTGTCTAAGGGCCTAGTGTCTCTAAGGGCCTAGTGTCTCTAAGGGCCTCTTGTCTCTAAGGGCCTCTTGTCTCTCTAAGGGCCTAGTGTCTCTAAGGGCCTCTTGTCTCTAAGGGCCTCTTGTCTCTCTAAGGGCCTCTTGTCTCTAAGGGCCTAGTGTCTCTAAGGGCCTCTTGTCTCTAAGGGCCTAGTGTCTCTAAGGGCCTAGTGTCTCTAAGGGCCTCTTGTCTCTCTAAGGGCCTCTTGTGTCTCTAAGGGCCTAGTGTCTCTAAGGGCCTAGTGTCTCTAAGGGCCTCTTGTCTCTAAGGGCCTCTTGTCTCTCTAAGGGCCTAGTGTCTCTAAAGGCCTCTAGTGTCTCTAAGGGCCTAGTGTCTCTAAGGGCCTCTTTTCTCTAAGGGCCTCTAGTCTCTCTAAGGGCCTAGTGTCTCTAAAGGCCTCTAGTGTCTCTAAGGGCCTAGTGTCTCTAAGGGCCTAGTGTCTCTAAGGGCCTCTTGTCTCTAAGGGCCTCTTGTCTCTCTAAGGGCCTAGTGTCTCTAAAGGCCTAGTGTCTCTAAGGGCCTAGTGTCTCTAAGGGCCTCTTGTCTCTGAGGGCCTCTAGTGTCTCTAAGGGCCTAGTGTCTCTAAGGGCCTAGTGTCTCTAAGGGCCTCTTGTCTCTAAGGGCCTCTTGTCTCTCTAAGGGCCTCTTGTCTCTAAGGGCCTAGTGTCTCTAAGGGCCTCTTGTCTCTAAGGGCCTAGTATCTCTAAGGGCCTAGTGTCTCTAAGGGCCTCTTGTCTCTCTAAGGGCCTCTTGTGTCTCTAAGGGCCTAGTGTCTCTAAGGGCCTCTAGTCTCTCTAAGGGCCTTGTGTCTCTCTAAGGGCCTAGTGTCTCTCTAAGGGCCTAGTGTCTCTAAGGGCCTAGTGTCTCTAAGGGCCTAGTGTCTCTAAGGGCCTAGTGTCTCTAAGGGCCTCTTGTCTCTAAGGGCCTCTTGTCTCTAAGGGCCTCTTGTCTCTCTAAGGGCCTAGTGTCTCTAAGGGCCATTTGTCTCTAAGGGCCTCTTGTCTCTCTAAGGGCCTGCTGGACCTCAGCGCTCTGATAGGCTGAGAGCGGCTGATGAACCGCCGCTTCCTCCTGGGCAACCGCAACGCCATCTCCGTTCTCCAACTTCCTGTGTCCCCGGAGAGAACGACGAGGAGAACGAAGAACCAGGAACCGTGTTACTGATGGACCCGCCCTCTCCCAGAGAGAACCGTGTTACTGAAAGACCCGCCCTCTCCCAGAGAGAACCGTGTTACTGAAAGACCCGCCTTCTCACAGAGAGAACCGTGTTACTGAAAGACCCGCCCTCTCACAGAGAGAACCGTGTTACTGAAAGACCCGCCCTCTCACAGAGAGAACCGTGTTATTGAAAGACCCGCCCTCTCTCACTGCTAGACCCGCTACTGAAAGTTCCGCATTCTCTTACGCCTCTAAATCCATGTTACTGATGGTCCCGCCCTTTTTCTCACAGCTGATACCATGTGACTGGAGCGTCCTGTTTCTTACCACCCGTCTGAAGTTCTGGACCATGTTAGTGATGTCGTATGTTTTCCCTTTGTGAGCCCCTGACTCACCCTGGCGTGTTAATGCCTTGCTCCACCACCAGAGCCACACAGGACCTCCTCGTCCCACTAATACACTGAGAGAACTCACTACTGTCTCTCTCTCTCTCTCTCTGCATGTAAATGTTCTCTCCGTCTCTCTCTCTCTCTCTCTCTCTCTCTCTCTCTCTCTCTCTCTGTCTCTCTCTCTCTCTCTCTCTCTCTCTCCGTCTCTCTCTCTCTCTGTCTCTCTCTCTCTCTCTCTCTCTCTCTCTCTCTCTGCATGTAAACGTATTGTCGCTCTCCCAGTGTCCCCCTCTTCAGTGTGTGAGGTGGACAGCCATCACCGTGGTTACGGCTCCAGGGAGTCCATCCTCCAACATCAGGAGAAGGACGTGTGGAGGAGGCTGAGAAGAGCTCCACGGGACAGGTGAGGGGGGGAGGAGGGGGAGTGGGGGGGGGAGGAGGGGGGAGGGGGAGCGGGAGGGGGAGGAGAGGAGGGGGGGGAGGAGGAGGAGGAGGAGGAAGAGGAGCGGGGGAGGAGGAGGAGGAGGGGGGGGGGAGGAGGAGGAAGGGAGGAGGAGGAGGAGGAGGAGGGGGGGAGGAGGAGGAGGAGAAGGAGGAGGAGGAGGAGGGGGAGGAGGGGGGGAGGAGGAGGAGGAGGAGGGGGAGGTGGAGGAGGGGGGGAGGAGGAGGAGGAGGAGGGGGAGGTGGAGGAGCGGGGGAGGAGGAGGAGGAGGAGGGGGAGGTGGAGGGGGGGAGGAGGAGGAGGAGGGGGAGGTGGAGCCGCCGGTCGAGGAGCTAACCCCTTGTGGTCTGCTGCAGGAGCCCCCCCCCTGAGAGGAGAGGAGGAGGAGGTGGTGGTGGAGGAGGTGGTGGTGGAGGAGGAGGTGGTGGTGGAGGAGGAGTGGGTAGACAGCAGCCGCTGCCGCAGCCCTCCCTGTCCCTGCGGGGCGGCGTCAGCATGCGCTGCTCCACCCTCCTCGGTATCCTGACGGGGGTGCTGCTGTACCTGGTGCTGGGGGCCGTGGTGTTCCGCACCCTGGAGGCCCCCCAGGAGGAAGGCCAGCACATCCACCTGCAGGACACACGCCGCGACTTCCTCTTCAACTTCACCTGCGTCAGCCCCGACAGCCTGCAGGCGCTCATCGAGGTACTGCCCGACCGCACACCTGGAGGGCTCTGCCTCTGCACTCATACCTGCTGAACCGCACACCTGGAGGGCTCTGCCTCTGCACTCATACCTGCTGAACCGCACACCTGGAGGGCTCTGCCTCTGCACTCGTACCTGCTGAACCACACACCTGGAGGGCTCTGCCTCTGCACTCGTACCTGCTGAACCGCACACCTGGAGGGCTCTGCCTCTGCACTCATACCTGCTGAACCGCACACCTGGAGGGCTTTGCCTCTGTCACTCGTACCTGCTGAACCGCACACCTGGAGGGCTCTGCCTCTGTCACTCATACCTGCTGAACCGCACACCTGGAGGGCTCTGCCTCTGCACTCATACCTGCTGAACCGCACACCTGGAGGGCTCTGCCTCTGCACTCATACCTATGCTGTGTTCCGATATCCATACTTCAATGAGTACACTTAAATGTAAAACACTAGGTGCACAAATTTTCAGATGTAAGCTTTGTTCCGAATCGAATACTCAGCGGTGCACTTACACACGCAATAAACATCCTGCTCTGAACGGTGAACTCTTTACACATAGTAGGTATAAAAAGCTATTAAAGGTATAAAACTACAAAATGACTCCATTTATGCAGGCTTTGTGGAAAATACGCTGACGTTGGCTCAACCTGGCACCGCCTCTTCCGCTACGTAGCTACGATGGCAGCCGTTGAGTACGAAAAGTGTACATCGATCCGCACTCCGCGGTTTGACCGTTTTGAGTACACCATCCGGGTCCTTTTAGTACACTTCTTTTCGCCCTGATCTTAATTGGACTGCCTTAGTACTCAAACTAAGTATAGTGAGTGCGGATAGTATGGATATTGGAACACAGCTCTACTCTCTATAGGCCTGCAGTAGGACTGATGTTTAGCTCCCACTTTTGATTTGGTACAAACTATCCGTAATGTCATAGCAGGCTGTACCTCCCTAGCCCCTGTGTTACTAGCATACGCTAGTGATGCTAGTGATGTGCCCCCTGTGTTACTAGCATACGCTAGTGATGCTAGTGATGTGCCCCCTGTGTTACTAGCATACGCTAGTGATGCTAGTGATGTGCCCCCTGTGTTACTAGCATACCCTGTGTTACTAGCATACGCTAGTGATGCTAGTGATGTGCCCCTGTGTTACTAGCATACGCTAGGGATGTGCCCCCTGTGTTACTAGCATACGCTAGTGATGCTAGTGATGTAGCCCTGTTACTACGTTAGTTATGCTAGTGATGTAGCCTCTGTTTTATAGCATACCCTCCGGCGCGGCTATATCCGTGCTGCTATGCTGTGTGACCCGGGGGCCATTGTACCGAGACCGCGGGACGGGACAGGTGGCTGAGGTCCAGGGGTATAAATAAGGCAGCGGCGGGGGGGGGGGGGGGGGGGCGCGTAACACGGAGTGGCGCGGAGTGGCGGCCATCTTGGCAGCCGGGTGGCGGCCACAGGATGCTTGGAGATGCCAGCGGAAAAAGGATGTACATTTAACCCTTTTTGTAAGAGAGGACCGTACTTGAACAGGGTTCAACTTGAACGTGGTTCAACTTGAACCCTGTTCAAGTACGACAAATCAATTCCAGTCCCTTGGACATCAGCGGTAACCAGGGGCAACACTGACAACATGAAACAGGAACGTCAATGAGTGCTATGTCACAAGCATTCCTGGGTGTATTTTAAGATGTCGGCGTACTTGTTTGTTTGTGTAACCAAAGGTGAATGGAATGAATTCATCATGGAGGTATATTCTTATTAAACTGAGGTTATTCTCTTACTGCATATGTTTGAAACTATGTTGCAAATGTTATGAGATCTAGAAAGGACGTTGGTCAGGGTCAGAGCAGCTGCGACGAGCCGCGGTGATATGCCGCCCCCACGCGGCTGGGTTGAGTATTACAGTGACACAATGTTTTGTTTGCGGAGAATAATGAATGACGGTGAAAAGGTGGCGAAGGGGAGACATACATGTATAGTAACGGTCATTAAACCATGAGTTTAAGTTTAAGCTATTTTATTTTGCTAGCTATTTTATTATTTTCTGTAGACCCACACATGTCCTACAGAGAGCAGACCTTACAGGCACCACAAACCTCTAACCTCTTTGGTCTATTTACATTTAAGCCCTTCTGCCTCTCCTTTACAACCACAACCTCCCTCTCAAGGTAGTGGAGCACAGGGGGTCAGGAGAAGGAACAAACTCAATTCATGTGTTGAACTCACAGAACCACAACCACTAAAACATCACGTCCCTCTCTCCCGAAGCAACACTGCAGCATTGACGTTCTGCGGGAAAAGAGCCAAACTGTAAAGTTTGATATACTGGTCGAACCTGTACAATTTGATATACCGGTCGTACCTGTAAGGTTTGATATAACGGTCGTACCTGTAAAGTTTGATATAACGGTCGTACCTGTAAAGTTTGATATAACGGTCGTAACTGTAAAGTTTGATATAACGGTCGTACCTGTAAAGTTTGATACATCGGTCTGGCCTGTAAAGTTTGATATACCGGTCGTACCTGTGAAGTTTGATACATCGGTCTGGCCTGTAAAGTTTGATATATTGGTCAAACATGTAAAGTTTGATATACCGGTCGTACCTGTAAAGTTTGACTGGTCCTGCAGGAGGTGGCCGATGCGGTGGGCGCCGGTGTGGACACCAGTATCAACGCCAGCAGCTTCACCAGCCAGTGGGACCTGGCCAGCGCATTCTTCTTCTCTGGAACCATCATCACGACCATTGGTGGGTCAGAGTTAGTACTCTGTCATCAGGACCATCGGTCGGCCAGTATTAGTGCTCTATCATCAAGACCGTGGGCCAGTATTAGTGCTCTATCATCAGGACCGTGGGCCAGTATTATTGCTCTATCATCAGGACCGTGGGCCAGTATTAGTGCTCTATCATCAGGACCGTGGGCCAGTATTAGTGCTCTATCATCAGGACCATCGGTGGGCCAGTATTAGTGCTCTATCATCAGGACCGTGGGCCAGTATTAGTGCTCTATCATCAGGACCGTGGGCCAGTATTAGTGCTCTATCATCAGGACCGTGGGCCAGTATTAGTGCTCTATCATCAGGACCGTGGGCCAGTATTAGTGCTCTATCATCAGGACCGTGGGCCAGTATTAGTGCTCTATCATCAGGACCGTGGGCCAGTATTAGTGCTCTATCATCAGGACCATCGGTGGGTCAGAGGTGGTGGACCTGGTTCTGACCTTTAGTGACAGTGTTAGTACTGAATCTTTACCAATTGGTTAAACTGGGAGGCCTGATGGAGGTTAAAATGGGAGACCTGATGAGCAGCATCCCACGCTGGAGAGAATATGAATAAACAAATCCTGCCTCTTCTTTACCTCCTCACTGTCTTCTACTTATTTGACCTTTATTCTACCAGGGAAGTCATTCAGACCAATTCGTTCAGTATCTGCAGAACAACTCTGTTCACTGCCACCTTCAACTACATTGGTTTGGTTTGATTCTGTTTTACAAACACATGGAACCTGTCTGGAAGTCCGCACTGTCAAACAGTCGGGAATGTCACTTCCAGAACGGGCTCAAACATGGCTCAAACGTTTTAATCGCCAATTCAGATTATTCTGATTACCGTTCTGAGAGTATAAACGTCTGTACTCCGGTTCACAGGCCCTCGTGGCTAGCCTACAAGGCTAGCCTCATAGCTTGTCATCTCACGTCACTATTTACTGTGACTTGGAGCACCGTGACCTTGGAGCACCGTGACCTTGGACCATTGTGACCTTGGACGATCTTGACCCTTGACTACTGTGACCTTGGACCTCTGTCATTTGAATTGCATTTGGTTGAATAATACTTAATGCTTAGACTCTGTGATTGATCTCCTCTCTGCCTGCCAGGGTTTGGGAACATCTCCCCCAAGACGGAGGGCGGCCAGCTGTTCTGTATCTGCTACGCGCTGGTTGGCATCCCCATGTTTGGTTTCCTGCTGGTGGGCGTGGGCGATCACCTCGGTACGGGTCTGAGGAAGGTCATTCTCAAAATAGAGACTCTCTTCTTGGTTAGTGCCCTCTCACAGAAGCACCATCACGTTCATATTGCACATTGTTTTACAATGTAAACAATTCTATTGTTCTGTTCTTTTACTTAAAATGCCAGACAACAGGATCTGGATTTAAGGGAGCGTCGTTTTCTGACGCCTAATGCACACATCAATGACCCTGAATAACATACTTAGAAGTCAATGACTGATTCTGGTTGTCCATCATCTTAATTCCCTCCTCTTCCTCCTATTATCCTGAGCAGAACGGCGACAGTTTCCCAGGCGACTGGGATCAATGAACCGATCAATAAGCGGACAGTTTCCCTGGCGCCCGGGATCAGTGAACCGATCACTAAGCGGTCTTGTGTCCCGTCCTGCAGAAGTGGCGCGTCAGCCCCACCATCGTGAGGGTCATCTCCGCCGTGCTGTCCATCCTGCTGGGTGTGGTGCTCTTCGTGGCCGTGCCCATCTTCGTGTTCCAGGAGGTGGAGGGATGGACTCTCCTGGAGTCGGCCTACTTCGTGGTCATCACCTTGACCACGGTCGGCTTCGGCGACTACGTGGCCGGTAGGACGGATCCGTTTACCATCTGATTTATTTTTTGAAAATGTTATTTCTGTACAGACACATAGTACAGATACAGTATTACAAGATACAATACTACAGTATTACTACAGTACAGATACAGTACAACAGTATGACTATGGTACAGACACAGTACTACAGTTTTTATATAGTACAGATATAATATCACAGCACTTCTATAGTACTGATACAGTTCTACATTATTACTTTAGTAAAGATATAGTACTACAGTATCACAATAGTACAGACACAGTACTGCAGTACTACTATAGTACAGATATAATACTACAGTACTTCTATAGTACAGATACAGTACTACAATATTACTTTAGTAAAGATATAGTACTACAGTATCACAATAGTACAGTACTACAGTGTTACTATAGTACAGATTCAGTACTATAGTATTTCTATAGTACAGATAAAGTACTACAGTATTATTATAGTACAGATGCATGGTACTACGGCCCCCCTGGGGGCTATGGTACATCTACATCCCTTCTGTCATGGCCGGTTTATTCTCCGGTAGCTTAAAGGCCTTTGACATACCTTGATACGTTATGTTGTTATTGATATGTTGTTATTGATTTAAAAAACTGTTGGGAGTTGTAACCTCGTCATCACACCAAATAATTAAATAATATCTCCTTTAATCCATTAGGTCCGCATGGCACTAAACAATCTTAACTTACCCCTTCAATTATTCACAGGCCGGACTTGAGTAGCAGATGAATTATTGATGGTTTTACACCGAAGGATTCCCCAGAGCGCTAGGCTGTAGAGCGGTAGGCTGGACCCAGAGAAAACCAGTCCATCTTTATGTTTCCTTCCCAAACCAGAACCAGTCTTGTTGCCCATTGTGTCCAGACTGGTCTCATAAGGGGGTACCACAGCATCGGACCACCACACTCCGATAACGTTTACCTCAATAAAACAAACTCCATAAGCTAGTGTACAAATGTGCGCTGAACAAATAACATGTGTGTAGCATTATGTAGTTTGAACAGCATTATCTTTTCGATTAGCTAGCTTCAGTCCGAGCCGCTAACAGGATAACTGAAGTGGGCGCGGCCAACCCACATTCTGGGGCACATGTGCCACCCCCGCCTCTTAGCCACGCCCCTGCTGTAGCTCCACCCCCCCCCTGGCCATGTCCCTGCTGTAGGTCCACCCCTCCTCCTGGCCACGCCCCTGCTGTAGGTCCAGCGCCCTCCTCCTGGCCCCGCCCCTGCTATAGGTCCACCCCCTCCTTTTGCCACGCCGCTGTAGCCCCTCCCCTGGCCACGCCCCTGCTGTTGGTATTCCCCCTCCCCTGGCAACGGCCCTGTAGCTCCTCCCCTTCCCCTGGCTACGCCCCTGCTGTAGTCCTCATGTCCTCTAGCCACACCCCACGCTCCTACTGTAGTCTTCATGTCCTCGAGCCACGCCCCTGTAGCTCCTCCCCCTCCCCCTGACCACAGCCCTGCTGTAGTCCACATGACCTCTCGCCACGCCCCTGCTGTAGTCCTCATGTCCTCTAGCCACGCCCCTGCTGTAGTCCTCATGTCCTCTAGCCACGCCCCTGCTGTTGGTCCTCCCCCTCCCCTGGCCACGCCCCTGTAGCTCCTCCCCCTCCCCCTGACCACGCCCCTGCTGTAGTCCTCCTGTCTCTGGTCCTCAGGGGACTCTGGGATGGAGGGCAGTGACACCTGGTACAAGCCCCTAGTGTGGTTCTGGATCCTGGTCGGCCTGGCCTACTTCGCCTCCATCCTCACCATGATCGGGAACTGGCTCCGGGTGCTGTCCAAGAAGACCCGGGCAGAGGTACCGCCCTGCTCCTCTCCCACCCCTCTCCCCTCCCTGCTCCTCCCTCACCTCCTCACCCACCTCCCTGCTCCTCACCCACCTCCCTGCTCCTCTCCCCCCTCCTCTCTCCCCCCCCTGCTCCTCCTCCTCCTGCTCTATGCAGAGTGCAGGTGAGCTCTGACCAGGTGAGTTGAGTCTCTTGCTGTGTCATAAACCAGTCCAACCAGCGTCCTGTATGGCGCTGGTCCTCGTCTCATAGCGATCCAGATGAGCTGAGCTAGTGAAGCAGCAGAGGTGTGAGTGTGTAGTGGCGAGGGACCCCTGACTCACGCCCCCCCCCCCCCTGCAGATGGAGGAGCTGCGGGCCCACGCCTCCAACCTGACGCAGAACATCCAGAACATGTCCGTGGACTTCCGCATCCCGGGCAAGGGGCTGGAGGACCCCTTCAAGCGCCACCGCAAGAAGCGCCGCCGCGGAGGGAAGGGGGGCCACAGCACCTCGGCCAACGGGGCCCCGGGGGGCCCGGGGGGCCCGGACGCCCAGGGCCCCGACGGGTCCGGCTCGGAGTCAGAGTCCGGCTCCGGGTCCTCCTCGTCCTACACGTCCAACGAGTCCGAGTCGGGCTCGGGCTCGGGGTCGGACGCGGACGCGGCGTCCCAGGCCACGCAGACGGACCATGTGGCCGACGCCCGCGACGCCGAGCCCGAGCAGAGCTTCCCCGACGCGCTCTTCTCCCAGCCGCTGGACTACTTCGGGGAGAACCTGGCCTTCATCGACGAATCCTCCGACGCGCAGAGCGGGAAGCTGCACCTGGACCCCCTGCTGGACCCCGCCCTGCCCGAGAAGAGGGGCCGGTCCCGCCAGCCCAAGAGACGGCGCCCGAGGAGACCGGCTCCCCAGGGGAGGAGGGGCAGCGCCAGGACCTCCCCGCCCAGCTCCGACCAGAGGCCCGACGGGGGGCCGCCGCGCCCGCCGGGGACGCAGGTCCCCTGTTGAGGCGGAGGCGTCCGATGGCCGTCCCCGCGCTGCGGGTCGACCCCGAGGTCGTTGGAGGGGGGACCTGGGAGCCATTTGACCCTGAAGCCTCTGTCCGACAGGAGGTCATCCACCCAGAACCGACTCCTCAGAAGCCATCCCGAAGAAAGCCATCCAGAATCCCAGGAACTGGAACCCTTCATCCCTAGAAACAAAAACACATGATTGATGATTTGGCGCAAGCATGAACCTATATGTGCCTGCTGAAAGATGAGGAGGGTCCGACCTCCTCCTTAATGTTGTGTTCTGGCCTGATGTTGCACTAGCCTTCTCTACACTTCACTCACTATAGTCAACGTTAAACGAGTTCATATCACGGGGAGAATGCTTACGTGTGCACACTTACAAAAGAAGAGGAGAAACGCATGGTTCGCTTTATAGCCTTCAATCAGCCATAAAACCACTCCCGCGGTTTACACGGGAACACAACTTTCCATAAATACTCAACCATCGCCAAAAATAGCTACTTTTTATAATCATATTCTGTTTCAGCACCAGACTTTCTGACTAGGGTGAACTTGCTGAATAACACACCGTGCCTGCAAAAAAACAGCAAATAAATATTTTGTTCACAGTTTTCCTTGTATGGATTTCTACCTTTTTGCAGCGTTTTTCCGATAAACTTTTGTTAATCGCAAACTTCATGTCGAAAGGTTGGGCTCCTTCTTACATATGTAACGTTAACCAATGATTATTGCATTCTGCAAAGTATTTTGGGCTTATTAATCCATAAATTCACATAGGAAGATTTACCGTTAACCCAAAATATCCCGGGTTCTAATTGCTGGCGACATTAGGAGGAAACACAGGGTCTGATAGGATGGGATGTGAAGAAAAGAGGGTTATACTGTAAACAATATATGCAACTACATCACACGTTTGAAGATGAACCCATCAATCAAATGAATTGCACTTGTGAAATAAAGTTTTTTTCTTTTTTAAAGGGGTCCGCTAGAACTATTTGTACTATTGGCCATTGGTATTATTATATCATATATATCTCATTATATATATTGATTTATTATCATTGTATAAATGATCTTGATCATTGAGTATTAATAAATGACGGATAGACATAGAGAGAGAGCCCCTTGAGACCCGCTGGCTGATGAGCCGGTCTGGTGCCGGGCCCAAGGGCACCCAGCAGGGGCGCTGATCCGGGATCTAACCCGCGGGTTCTCTGGTGTCGGATGAGGAAGGGCGGAGAGAACACGTTAACACACAGAACACATGCTAGAGAACACATACTGGAGAACACATATTGGAGAACACTGAACACAGATTGGAGAACACAGAACACATACTGGAGAACACATATTGGAGAACACTGAACACAGATTGGAGAACACAGAGCACATACTGGTGGGGTGGCTTTCTCCAAATTGCCACGCCAAGCATTAACAGAGGCCTATATATGTAACCAGTTGTGATGTCACTTGGATTTAGCGTCTATTAGTCCGTCAGCCGTAACAAGGCGTCCTGAAGGGGGCCCTGTCGGCAACACCAGACATCACACCCAGCCATCATATCGATGGGCCGTTCGGTTTCTTCAGTTCATTGTCATGGTCCTTTTGGAGAAAATCCAGGAATATAAAAAGGAATATAAAAGTGTGTGCAGTCTGCACACACTTCTCCTTATTTCTCCTAAACATGCCTGTTCCTCCGCGGCCGCTAGGCGGCGGTGGAGGGCGGAGACACTGGGAGGAGCTCTCTGGTCTCCAGAGACATTCATTATAACGTTTTGGGCGTTTAGTTTTTTCTTCTTTTTTTCTAACCCTTTTTTTAATAAATGTAATAATTGTGCATCTACTTCAATCAATTATGACTCATACACACGTACAATGCATGCATAAATAATATAATAAAACAGACAGAGTTGGAGTACTAATATTTAGCGTCTTAGTTATCATCGTTCGGAATGAATATCAGGTACGGGTTCTGCAGTAATGTACCCAAGCTCCAACG
Organism: Gadus chalcogrammus; assembly: GCF_026213295.1. Classification (NCBI taxonomy): domain Eukaryota; kingdom Metazoa; phylum Chordata; class Actinopteri; order Gadiformes; family Gadidae; genus Gadus; species Gadus chalcogrammus. Next base: position 33,058,773 of record NC_079418.1, read on the forward strand.
ACCAGCGTTCATTGGTTGTACCAACGGTTGGTACCAATGGTTAATACCAGTGTGTTGGTACCAGTGGTTGTTACCAATGGTTAATACCAGTGGTTGTTACCAATGGTTAATACCAGTGGTTGTTACCAATGGTTAATACCAGTGGTTGTTACCAATGGTTAATACCAGTGGTTGTTACCAATGGTTAATACCAGTGGTTGTTACCAGTGTGTTGGTACCTGGTTGTTACCAATGGTTAATACCAGTGGTTGTTACTGTAATAGAATTGTATGATCACGTGTAAATGACGTAACCGATATACGTTGTTACGAGGCATGCGCGGGCGGACCAAAAAGTAAAGACGTTGATTTAACTTGGACCGATGTGTGGACGTCTTTTATTATAAGTAACCGAATACTTTACATGGTGTCAGAAGTAGTTCGAGCCGACGATGCCGAAGTTTAATCCGCCGGACAGTTTCTGCTTCGAGAGACCTGCAGAATGGAGCGATTGGAAGAAACGCTTCATGCGGTACCGAACGGCTACGAAGCTTGATCAAGAGGACGGAGGGGTACAGGTCAGCACCCTTATCTACGCCTTAGGCGGGGAAGCCGAGAACATATTCGGGTCTTTCCATTTTGATGAAGAGGATGACGGAGAGGATTTTGAGGTAGTAATGGGCAAATTTGATGCTTACTTTATACCGAAACGGAATGTCATCCACGAGAGGGCTTGTTTTTACCAACGTGTGCAGCGTGCGGGGGAGAAGGTGGAGATTTTTATTCGCGCCCTTTATGAACTTTCTGAGCATTGCGAATTCGGAGTTACTCGTGAAGAGCACATTAGGGACCGAATTGTGGTGGGCATCAGGGACAAAGAACTCTCCCGAAAACTGCAGCTTATCTCAAATCTCACGTTAGAGATGACAGTTCAGGAGGCTCGTCAACAGGAGGAGGTGAAAAGCTCAGGTTAGCCAGCAAGGTGAGGCCGCTGCATGTGCTGTAGAGGAGGTCGCGCGGGGGATTTAGCAAATTCAAAATGGACGAACGGAGAAATAACGAAACGGACCAACAACGCAGACGCAGCGAACGGGGTAACACATGTAACAGGTGTGGGAAAATGACGCACAAGATTCAAGAACATTGTCCTGCAATTAAGTCCACATGCAACAAGTGCAAGAAGACTGGGCACTGGGAAAGAGTGTGCAAAAGTAAAATGGTAGTTAATGAAGTCAGCGAGCATGAAGAAAACGCAGCTTACTTTCTAGGCTCAGTAAAATGCACATCCTCAAGCAGTGGTGGGCAATGGACAGTGAAGTTGAATATCTGCCACACGCCAGTTAGTTTTAAAATAGACACTGGAGCGGATGTGTGCATTATGAGTGAAGAGACTTTCAAAAGTCTCAGCCAAGTGACTAAACTACATCCAGCAAAGGCCATGCTGTGTAGTCCAGGCGGGCGATTGAACTGCATTGGCCAATTCACAGCGAACGTGTGGCACAAGGACAAAAAGTACTCATTCAGAGTCTACGTAGTTGGAGGAGAGAGTGTGAGCAACCTGCTTAGCAGAGCGGCGGCACAGACAATGGGGCTCGTGAAGAGGATTTGTGAGGTCCGTGGCTCCGGAGAAGAGTTCGGCCTGCTAAAAACGCAGCCGTGCAAATAGCGCTCCAGGAGGATGCCCAACCCTATGCTGTCCACACTGCCCGCAGAGTCCCCATTCCCCTCATGAAGTCTGTTAAGCTGGAGCTGGACAGAATGGAGACCAAAGGCGTCATAGAAAGGGTGACGGAGCCCACGGACTGGTGCGCTCCCATGGTGCCCGCTCCCAAGAAATCAGGACAGGTGCGTATCTGCGTTGACCTACGGAAATTAAACAAGGCCGTTAAGAGGGAGAGGTTTGTTTTGCCGACAACAGATGAGATCACAGCTGAGCTGAGTGGGGTCCACGGTGTTCTCATCATTAGACGCAGCAGCGGGGTTCTGGCAGATACCGCTAGACAAGGATAGTCAGAGACTGACAACCTTTATCACACCATTTGCCAGGTACTGTTTCAAACGACTCCCATTTGGGATATCTAGCGCACCCGAAATTTTTCAGAGAAAGATGGTGGAAACACTGGAAGGCCTACCAGGGACGGCTGTTTACATGGACGACATCATAGTGCATGGAAAAGATATGACCCAGCATGACGAACGTCTACAGCAGGTCATGGAGCGCCTGGAGACAGCTGGGCTGAAGCTAAATGTGGAAAAGTGTGCCTTGAGACAGCAAAGACTAAATTTCCTGGGTCACGTGATAGACGCAGACGGCACGCGGCCTGACCCAGCAAAGGTCTCCGCTATAAACGACTTGACTCCACCCACTAATGTCCACGAGCTGAAGAGAGTCCTTGGGATGGTGAATTATTTAGGTAAATACATCCCGAACCTAGCTGCTGTGGGGCAGCCCATGTACGAACTACTGAAGTCCAAATCCGTGTGGACATGGGGCCCAGTACAGCAGTCAGCTTTCCAATGCATCAAAGAACTTCTTACAAACCCCACCCACTCTGGCGTTTTATGACGTCAACAAACCCACTGCTGTCTCTGCAGATGCCAGCAGCTATGGAATCGGGGGCGTGCTGATGCAACTGCACAGCGAGGGCTGGAAACCTGTAGCCTATTGTTCACGGCGCCTGAGTGGGGCGGAAACCAGGTACGCTCAGATAGAAAAGGAGTGCCTGGCGAGCGTCTGGACCTGCGAACGATTTGGGAAATACTTACACGGCCTAGAGGGGTTCAGGCTGATCACAGATCACAAACCGTTGGTCCCGCTAATGAACTCTAAAGACCTGGATACTGTCCCCATCCGCTGCCAGAGACTCCTGATGCGGCTGATGAGGTTCAACCCTACAGCAGAATATGAACCAGGGAAGACCCTCGTCACGGCAGACGCGTTGTCCAGGAGCCCAGTGGGAGATGCTCAGGATGGAGGCGACACCAACGTTGATGTTGAGTGCTACGTAGCATCCATCATCAACAACATGCCGGCTACAGAGAGGAGAATGGACAGTATCAGAGCTGCCACAGTTGTTGATGACACACTACAAGCTGTGACCCGATACATACAGTCCGGGTGGCCTGATCACGTAGGTAAGACACACCCAACGGTTAGAGAGTTCTTCCCCATGAGAAACGAGCTGTCCATCCACCAGGGCCTGGTGATTAGGGGCAATAGGATAGTAATCCCAGAGACATTGAGAGCAGACGTGTTAGAACGTATCCATGATGGTCATCAGGGACTGACTAAATGCCGAGACAGAGCTAACTCTGCCGTCTGGTGGCCTGGTATATCAGCTCACATCAAGCAGAAAGTCTCAGCCTGCCAGCCTTGTCAGGAACAAAGGAGAGCTCAGTCCAAAGAGCCTTTGATCTCCACACCGCTCCCGGACAGGCCATGGAAAAGAATTGGCATGGACTTATGTGAGTACAACAAACAGAACTATTTAGTCATCTCTGACTACTATTCACGGTTTATTGAGATTCTCCATATGCCCACCACCACTACCGTCCAAGTAGTCACAAAACTGAAAGCTACTTTTGCCCGCTATGGGGTAGCAGACGAAGTGGTCAGTGACAATGGCCCACAGTTTTCGAGTGAAGAGTTCAAACAACTGGCCCGTGAATTGGACTTCACACATGTCACATCGAGCCCACACCATCCTCAAGGCAACGGGCACGCCGAAAGAGCGGTTGCAAATAGCAAAAGGGATCCTGAGACAAAAGGATCCTCTCCTGGCACTCATGTGCTACAGATCTACTCCGTGCAGCAGCACTGGGGTAAGCCCAGCAGAACTCTTAATGGGCCGCAAGATTCGAACCACTCTGCCTACCCTTGAAAGCAACCTACAACCCAGACGGCCTAACAAGCAGAGTATTGCAGCCAAGGACGCATCAGAGAAGAGGAAACAAACCTACTATTACAACCAACGCCACGGAGTGAGGAACCTTCCAACACTAAGGGCAGGGGACCACGTCCTCACCAGACTGGACCATCAAAAGTCCTGGGTTACCCCGGCTGTGGTGACTGGCGAGAGCATCACACCGAGATCCTACCTTGTGGAGACGGAGCAGGGAGCTAGACTTCGCCGCAACCGTCGCCATCTTCAGGTGGTGCCCAGCGTGATGTCTACAACATCAGGTGCACTGGGACCTCCACCAGAGCAGCCGTCCAGTGACCCGGGGAGAAGCCCTACAACGGTTGACACTAACATGGGCGCAGTTGCTGATGGCCTGACTCAGACCAGGTCAGGCAGGGTCAGTAGACCAGTTCAGAGACTGGATTTGTGAGCGTTCGTGTCAACTGGACACTTGGAAAGAAAGAAAAGAGTTCCGGAAATGTATATCAAACTGTGCACTGGGATTGGTAATATTGCATTGAGTTCCAACAATGAAAAGTGTTCCATCTTTAATGTGAAAAGAGTTCCAGAAATGTATATCATACTGTGCACTGTGATACATGTGATTGGTAATATTGCATTGAGTTCCAACTATGAATAGTGTTTCATCTTTAATGTGAAAAGAGTTCCAGAAATGTGTATAATACCGTGTCGGAATGTATTGGTTGGTTTTACATTGAGTTCCAGAAGGCCATACACATTTTCCTAGTTTGGTAATAGAATTAACAGAATAGTGCTTTAATAATAATGATGTTCCTAGCCAATGTTGATAATTTCAGTGTTAAGATCGTAAGAATCTCAAGGGGGAGATGTAATAGAATTGTATGATCACGTGTAAATGACGTAACCGATATACGTTGTTACGAGGCATGCGCGGGCGGACCAAAAAGTAAAGACGTTGATTTAACTTGGACCGATGTGTGGACGTCTTTTATTATAAGTAACCGAATACTTTACAGTTACCAGTGGTTCATACCAGCGTGTTGGTACCAGTGGTTAATACCAGTGTGTTGGTACCAGTGGTTGTTACCAATGGTTAATACCAGTGTGTTGGTACCAGTGGCAGTGGTTACAACCAGGGGATATATAAGTGGTTAACTCCAGTGGTTAATACCAGTGGTTGTACCAGTGCATATATCAGTGGTTAACTCCAGTGGTTAATACCAGTGGTTAACTCCGGTGGTTGTACCAGTGCATATATCAGTGGTTAACTCCAGTGGTTAATACCAGTGGTTGTACCAGTGGTTGTACCAGTGCATATATCAGTGGTTAACTCCAGTGGTTAATACCAGTGGTTAACTCCAGTGGTTAATACCAGTGGTTGTACCAGTGGTTGTACCAGTGCATATATCAGTGGTTAACTCCAGTGGTTAATACCAGTGGTTAACTCCAGTGGTTAATACCAGTGGTTGTACCAGTGGTTGTACCAGTGCATATATCAGTGGTTAACTCCAGTGGTTAATACCAATGGTTAACTCCAGTGGTTGATACCAGTGGTTGTACCAGTTGATATATCAGTGGTTAACTTCAGTGGTTAATACCAGTGGTTGTACCAGTGGATAATACCATGGGTTATTTATTCACAGAGTTATTGATCACCAAACAGACGCACCTTATGCCCTGGTGTCTGAGGTCCCTCGTCGATCGATGCGTAGTGGAGCTCACACATAACGCTGGCTGACCAACAGAACGTGCGGACCTTGGAAAGCGTCCCGGGGCGGGGGGCGGAGCGGGGGGGCGGGGCTCTCCACGACAGCGGGACAGCTGTCTCGACCGACCGATGGTTTAATGGCCGCCCTCGGTGCTGGCCATTTGTTAAAGCAAGAGGGAAGTCGGAGATTCTCTCTGCCCCAACCACCCCCACCCCCCCAACCCCCACGAAACATATGCTAATTAGCTAGACGATGGATATAAACGTGAAAAATACAAATAATATTTTCGATAGATGTGCCTTTACAGAAATGTGAAATGTGATCTAATGTTCATCTTTATTTAAATAAATGAAACATAAAACCAACCTCAAAATGAAGATTGATGCAATTGCATCATTCTTCATTTTGTGGCTGATTAAAAAGTTGTAAAAACGTATTTACAATCACACAACATTATTAGAATTGAATGTCTAATTGTTTCTAGTCACACGGTCACGCACACAAACACTAACATTTTCCGTGCGTGAAAAGAAAGTTTCAACACGTAGGCCTTGGTTTAAAAACAAATCTGCGCACGTCCATGACATTTAAAACGAAACTGAAACAATTCTGAGACGGGGATTACGGAGATTCATAGAAATATAGTGAAACTACCTCGCGTCCATCACATAGGCTACTTAGTTGTTTAGATGCAGTGGACTACGCTAACTGCTTTCTCAACTTAATCCCACTTTTTTACTCACTTTGCAAAGAAAGGGATTTTAGTTTGACCTGTAACTGCGCAAAGCTATGATTTTTTTGGGGTGGAGTTCCCCTGAACAACAGGAAAACGACAATATTATAATATTAAAAAAATAATATTGAGAAAGAAATAGGCTACTCAGTACGGAGTCAGGTAAGGTGGATTTATCTTCAGAAGCTCAGTAAGTGAATCGTACATTGTTGCTGATATGAACATTTAGATAAGGTTCCGTAGGTTTGAAAGGGTTGAAAGGAAGGGGCGTAGGTGCCTACGGATTGTCAAATCTCCTATGTAGTATACATATACTAATTTATAGTTTATATATATATACAATATATAGTTAGGGCTTGTGTGTCCCATTGTTGTATAGTGATTAAACGTGTTAAACGTGTGGTTGATCTGGTTTATAGGTTTTATCTGTGGGTGATTGGACTTTTTTATTAAGCTAAACCATTTGATGTGAGTCTAATTAAAAATGTTCATACCAGATAGACCAACTTTAAAATGCCAACGTTTGATTCTGACCTGGCTGGTTGTGAATCTACTAGTGGTTTGTTGTGAAGTCTATAGTTTAATCTCTAACCGGTGAAGGCATATTACAAGATGAAGTCAAATTGGTTTTAATAATTAATTTCATGTATTAATCTGTGATATTGTGCTTCAGATCGGGTGACCCCTCACCCTCACCACCACTAGTGAACATGTCGTCGACCACTCAGAAACACAGGGACTTTGTGTCTGAGCCAATGGCCAAGAAGAAGGTGACGGCTCTGGCCGGCATCGGAGACGCGCTCGGCAAGAGGCTGGAGGATAAGGGCTTTGATAAGGTGCATGAGCTACACACACCGCTAGGAGGCCACGGGGTGGGTTATGAATTCAAGTGTCAACAAATGAGGAGCCGGTTGACGGGGCTGTTAAGTCGGGGGCCGTTAAAGGCACATCAATATATGAGGGACATGATTTGATGACTTTAGATGAACGGCAAAGGGGAGAATATATGTTAGCCCGGCTGTCCTCTAAGGGGCCTCGGAGAACTCCTGGGGACACGGTCACCTATCAGCTCAGATACTGCCTGATGGGACGGTCTGATAACAGCACGTTTGTTGTATCCTCTGTCTCTCTCTGTCTCCATGTCTGTCTGTCTGTCTGTCGGTCTGTCGGTCTGTCTGTCTGTCTGTCTGTCTGTCTGTCTGTCTGTCTGTCTGTCTGTCTGTCTGTCTGTCTGTCTGTCTGTCTGTCTGTCTGTCTGTCTGTCTGTCTGTCTGTCTGTCTCTGTCTGTCTGTCTGTCTGTCTCTGTCTGTCTGTCTGTCTGTCTGTCTGTCTGTCTGTCTGTCTGTCTGTCTGTCTGTCTGTCTGTCTGTCTGTCTGTCTGTGTCTGTCTGTCTCAGGCGGAAAAGGTGCTGGGTCATTTCCTAATGCTGGGGAAGGACGAGGGGCGCTTCAAGTGCTGGCTGAAAGACACATGCGGGGCGAATTCCAGACAGCAAGATCATTGCTACCGCTGCCTCAGGGATTGGTGCGACTCCTTCCTGTAGGCCGCTCTTGTGGGGAAACACAGTTTGGTAACGTAGATGAAATAGAAAGCAAGTAGTTTGAACTGTGAGTTGCTGACCGACGACACACTGACTTCATGGAAACTAAGCTTGTGTGTTCTTGGGTACATTAGCATGTAGGATCAGCCAGGATAGTTGAAGGGATTCTTATTAGATTCTTCTTAAGTTTTATTCTTTCTTTCTTTCTTTCTTTCTTTCTTTCTTTCTTTCTTTCTTTCTTTCTTTCTTTCTTTCTTTCTTTCTTTCTTTCTTTCTTTCTTTCTTTCTTTCTTTCTTCTTTCTTTCTTTCTTTTCTTTCTTTCTTTCTTTCTTTCTTTCTTTCTTTCTTTTCTTTCTTTCTTTCTTTCTTTCTTTCTTTCTTTCTTTCTTTCTTCTTCATTATTCTCTCAGAACTTTGGGCCCTATCTCCTTCCTCAATTTTTTACCTAGAGACTCCATTCACATTTTAAAATGTTAAGATCTGCTTGGAATTGTGGGGTTCTTTTCAGATTTTAAAAATATGTTATACTTTTGAAGATATATATATATATATATAATAATAAGAATATTAATAAGAATAAGAATAATAAAAAAGAAAAATGTATATAACATTATCTGAAACACAGTTTAACTCAAAATAAGAAGACAGGGCATTTTTAAAATTATGAGAAGATGTCAGTGATCGTATGTTTGAAGGGAGATTGTTCCAGTCCGATGGCGCTTTCAACATAAATGCTTTTTTACCAATTGTTTTATACACTGTAGGAATGGAAAAGAAGTACTGAGATGAGTGTTGTAATTGATATGTTGAGGAATATGGAATCAACATTTTTTGTAAATAAGCAGGATAATTGCAGTGTATACATTTGAAGATAAACTGTGTCATGAAGTTTCCTACACTTTTCTTGCCTCCATTGTTAATCTCACGACTAAAAATGGGCTACTTGGTGGCAAAGCAGCACCAGCATTAAATCAAATGTGATTAAGAGAGCATTGGTAAAAGATAAGTCTTGCTGAAATGAAAGGCCTTAACTCATGAGAGGGGTGTGTGTGGTTTGGTCAAAGTCACAGGTGGTCAATTTAATACGATAAGTACTTTTGATAGTACTTTGGTCTGTTCACGGTGTCAATAATCAACGTCTTCTACTGGTCAAGGTTTACCTATTGATTTAGAATCCATCCAATAGTACCAGTACAGATTTAGGACTTTGCGGCTCCGCTTGGCTGCCGTTCCAGAGAGCGTCACTAGAGGTCACTAGAGGTCACACCCTCATCAGATCTGTCTCTGCTGGCGGAGCGGGCCTCGACCGACCGACGGTTTAATGGCCGCCCTCGGGACGCCCCGTACCTGTTCTGCACGAGATAAGGAAGACATAAAGGACGGAGCTGTCATAAACACGCGTGTGGTTATTGGTATTAATTAGTAGGACATATTCCTCACTTCATCCCAGTCTCAGTGTGTGTGTGTGTATTTGTGTGTGTGTGTGTGTGTGTGTGTGTGTGTGTGTGTGTGTGTGTGTGTGTGTGTTCGTGTGTGTGTGTGTGTGTGTGTGTGTGTGTGTGTGTGTGTGTGTGTGTGTGTGTGTGTGTGTGTGTGTGTGTGTGCGCGCGCGCGCGTGTGCATGTGCGTGTGTGCGTGCGCGCGCTGGGTTGTTTTTAGCCTGCGGATCGATAAGGTTGATGACAGCTGCTGGCCATTTGTTACAGCACGAGGGACGGCGGAGATTCTCTCTGCTCCCTCCCCCCCTTCACTTTTGTATTTCTCGGCGATTAGGTTCTACATCTGGAAATCCAGTTGGTAAGATTAAGTTAAGTGGGGGGGGGGGGGGGATGGCGGCCGCCGACCGCCCCCCCCCCCCCGCCGGCCGCCGTCTCTTTATTTGTGTTCCGGCCGTTCACGTCCGGGGTCATGACCTGTTAAGGCCCCCCCACCCCCTTATAGAACTCGTGAATGATCAACTCAATGTAATCTTTCCGCCGTTCTGTCGTCGTGTAGCCTACGTTGCGTGGGACACACGCGGTGCACACGTGGTGCCCGCTTCTCCTTACGCAATAGAACAGCCTCGGTCCTCCGCGTGTTGGTTCATGAGGGGTTCATGAGGGGAACACGAGGGGTACATGAGGGGTAAAGTACCCCGAACCCTCGCCTGCTCGGGGGTGAACCCGAAGGACGAGGCAGCCCGCTCGGTGCTGATGAGGACGTTGCAGACTCTGCGGCAGGGTGATGACGCGGCCCGCGGAGTTGCAGTGTCTGCAGAGACCGCGCGTGACCTTGTTTCAAGGTCGCCATGACTCCGCCGCCGTCAGTCGCTCCTCTCGCGTGCGCACTATGGAAATAAGTCGAGCTCGTGGTGTCGCTATGAAGAGCGGTACTCGTGCTGCTGTGTGTGTGTGTGTGTGTGTGTGTGTGTGTGTGTGTGTGTGTGTGTGTGTGTGTGTGTGTGTGTGTGTGTGTGTGTGTGTGTGTGTGTGTGTGTGTGTGTGTGTGTGTATGAGTGCGTGTGTGTGTGTGTGTGTGTGTGTGTGTGTGTGTGTGTGTGTGTGTGTGTGTGTGTGTGTGTATGAGTGCGTGTGTGTCCGTGTGTGTGTCCGTGTGTGTCCTTAAGGAATAATGGATAATATCGTGCTTATTATCCGTTAATAATCACATGAATAAAGATAAGTTAAAGCGCGGCTGTAATAATAATAATAATAATTATTATAATTATCAAGCTGTTCATTACACTGTCTGTACCCCGATATAAACACGGTCTTTAAGCCCAGTATAAACACTGTACCCCATTATAAACACTTTACCCTGATATAATCATATCTGGACCACGATGTAAACACTGTACCCCAATATAAACACTGTACCCCGATATAAACACTGTACCCCGATACAAACATATACCCCGATATAAACACGGTCTGTACCCCGTTATAAACACAGTTTGTATTTGGGGTGTGTGTACCACGATAACAACACTGTACCCCGATATAACCACGGGATCTGTCCTCCGGTGTGTTTGTGACTGTCTCCTTGCTCTTGCAGTCCGCCAGTGAGCCTCACTGCTTTGGCCCCCTTCCAAGAAGAGCCGGTGACTCGCGCACGGTCTGGACGTGCGTGGCGCTATCATGCGCACACGCACGGGGTCACAAGACCCAGCGCGGCGCGCGACTGCAAACATTTTCCATGCTCTCCAAAGAGATGTGTGGTTATGGGGGTGGGGGGGGGGGGGGGGGGCTAGAATCCGAAATACTTTAATATAGTCCATCTTCATGGACAGAAAAGTGTGTTCATGCAGTATATATGTATATAAATTATGGGCTATAGTATAGCCCATAATGGTCTGAGCTACTGATGGAATATAGGAATATTTTAATGTTTCAATGAAGGATTTGAAACATTAAGATATATTCCTATATTACATTCCTATATACCAGCAGCCCAGACCAGTAACATGCTCAGACCAGTATCACCACCAGTATCTGGTATGAGCTGCTGAGCTGCTGGTCCCGGGGAGGGGGAGGAGACTCTGCAGCACTGCGTGACGATTGGTGCGGAGACTATAGGTCACGATGACGTCAGTGGAACCACGTACGACGTAAGGGGACGCAGAGAGGACGCAATACGTAAGGAGACTCAGAGAGGACGCGTTCGGGAAGAGGGAGGAGGATCGACCCGGGATACAGAGAGGACTGAGGCTATCTAACTACACGTTCTGGATCGAGGATCCCGGTTCTACCCCAGCATCCGCCGAACCGTTGGGGGTCCAGCCTCACCAAAAACCCCGAGCCGAAGGCTATGATCTCGTGACGTGACGAATCTCCGAGGGTCCGAGCGGCGCCGAGCGGGCCAGAGTGCGGACCAGAGGACCGAGGGGACGTCGAGGACCGGTGGGACTTGAGATCTAAATCCAGAGCGCGGATCTCCCGGGATGTTTCCAGGTGGGTGCCCGTCCGTGTGGAGGCGCTCGGCGGCCGGCAGGGCGCTCCTCGGGTCCTCTCTGCGCTGCGGGTTTCGTCGTCGGGGTGCGGGGAGCTTCACGCACGATCCCGCAGCGACAGGCGAAGTTGGCGTTTAAGTCTGTCGAAAAACATAAACGTTGTAAAGAAATGAGCGACGTGCTGTCTTGTAAATTAGTGTAGACCCTCGTCTCGTATTCAGATCTAATATAAGAGATGGGAGCTCATTATGCTGCAGAACGCTCCGTGTCGTGTTGGAATCACTCTGCTGTTGAGAGACTAATGCCGTTTCTTAAAAGATCAGGCCGTCAAATGTTAACCAGATGGGATTTGAACGTGTGCACGACCGGGATCAGGTAGCGGTGAACGGTCCCCCGGGGTCAGCCTTCATCCAGGCTGAGTTTGAGTCCGGTCCAAATCCCCCCAAACACTTTCCCAACTCTCCTCCGTGTTGCATATTTACAGTTGAATGTACGTGTTTGGACCCAGTACTTTCTGCAAACCTCGGGCCCTTAACTGAACCGGGATTGAGAGACTACTGATTTTAAGACATAATCCACTTTTGCAATTAACCTTTCACCGACGCGAGATCAGTCCTGGGCAAGGTGACCCCTGCTGCCGTTCCGCTCGTCTCCACTGCGTAGCCCAGCTCTCCCACAGTGGGATTAATGCAACATATCAGCTCCTCTCAGCCCTGCGGCTCGTACCGCCTCACAGAATACACTTTAAAGGCTTTTTCAGACCACTAGCGTCGGTAGAGCAGCGATCCTACAACCATTCACCGAACTGTCCCCGACATTCTTTTTGCGTGACAAAACTTTCCGTTGTCAACTTTTACAATTTGGGTATTCCCAAGAACCAAAAACACAGAACATTAAGTTTGGTCGTAGGGTAAAGTGGTGTGCTGAATAAGACAGATATCTTTTAAGTATTGCTTGATGTTCAGTGTAACAATTCATAATCTGCTGATAACAAATAGTACTGCATCAAGGTGTGTGTGTGTGTGTGTGTGTGTGTGTGTGTGTGTGTGTGTGTGTGTGTGTGTGTGTGTGTGTGTGTGTGTGTGTGTGTGTGTGTGTGTGTGTGTGTGTGTGTGTGTGTGTGTGCCACCTAAACCCTGCATAGCTCCCAGCAGAGGGACGTGGTGCTGTGGACTCGTGTGTCCTTCAAGCGTTCGGCTGGCTGTGACCTTTGGAACGTATCAGCGAACAGGGGGAGGGCGAACGGCTCTCTCTGTGTGTGTGTGTGTGTGTGTGTGTGTGTCGGTAAATTGTGTTAAGATACAGTTTGCTGTGTGTGGGGGTGAGTGACAACTGTAATGAAAGCTCTGGCTAAAGAGACAGAGGGTTCTCATTCTGCTCGCTGGTCGCCGCTTCAGGGGATCGTGCCTGGTCGTTGATTACGTCTCTGAGAAGGCTAATGTCCGTCCCTGATGAGGTCCTGGAACATGCTGGGACTGGGGGTTATTTTTGGGGCCAACACATGTTCCGGTTTGGGACCAAAAGGGAGCTGTGTTTACGCTGGAGTCGGCATGGTGGCATCTGAACAGTTGTGTTTCTTGGTGTGTGACCCAGGTGCCCTGAGAAGACGATAACACCTCGAGCCAAACGGAGAGCCACCAAGTTCTGCCACCAAGAAGAGTGGACTCCCAGCTCCCAGCTATCAGGTAAACCTCCTCTCTGCTCTGAACTCCAACCCGTCATTGATCACCGTAATACTCCCGTTCTGTTCACTGGGGATCTGCTCTCCCAGAAGTCCTGTTCATAGCAATGTGCTAAAGACTGTATGTGTATACAGTGTATACATGAGATGATTTGGATTCCGGTTCCCTTCGCAGGTGTTGAGTAGAGAAGGCTTTCCCTTCGATAAATAATTGATAAGTGTTTCTTATCAATGACCAACAATACAAGACCAGGATGTGTTCCTGGCTGGCAAAGTTAGTGTTGCAGTAAACATGATTAGAAAAAGGAAAGAAATATATATTTCATATCTATATCTCTATCTCTATCAATGATATTCCCATTGATAATGAATATTGTGTTAAATCATCACGTTTGGTTTGTCTTATTTATTAACGAATAATAACTGATATTATTAATTAAGATATTTAGCAATAAGGTGGACAAGAAGTTATCATTCTGAATCCTACATTTGAGGTTTAAGGTCAAATATGTGCACTGTTTTATTAAACCACAAAGGTCAAGGGTCAAGAACGGCCAGCATGAGTCCACCATTCAGGACATGTCCCACGGCTGCATCAATATTCAGAATGTGATGAGTTACCTGAGTCACCATAGAGACGGACCATAGAGAACGTCCGGGCTGCAGTGATCGGTACTCTGTTGTCAAACAGGATGTGGCACACGGCATCAACACCACCCCTCACCGCTCCTCTCAAAACAAACGCCACACCCCGTGCCAACGGCCCCAAAGGCTCATGGGAGTCCCGCTCTCCCAGAAGGCACTGCCAGCCCTCAGGTTGGCGCTCGGCCTTTGAGTAGCGAGGTCTTTCAGCTCCTCCACGCCGCCGCTCAATGTGAGGGGAGGTGGTTCACGCTGTGGAAGAAGTCCTGATAGTGTTGAGAGACGAAGGCTAAATGAAGGGCAGACTGAAGCACAGACTGAGGGCAGGGACAGACTACTGACAAACAGCCACCGCTGTGGGGCGAGGACATAAACAAGTCTGAAAGGAACAAGAAATTCTAGAAATAAGAATCAGGTTCGAAGCTTCATTTGTGGGATTTGTGTGAAGGAACGTCCAGGCTTTAGTGGTAATTCAATGTCGCACAGAGTGGGGAAGGGCTTTGTAACTTTTGAAGGTTGCCACTGGCACACGACCAAAGTTGGACCACAAATGTGATTTGTTCCGTGCTTGAGTAAGTGGGAGTGGAGAGACCTTTGTAGAGGATTGTTGCACAATGAATGCTAATGTTCTGCCGGAGCTATCTACTGTAGGCTATGCATTTAATGGTTCATAACATGACCAGTCCCTATACTCTTATTTTGCTTTTGGTTATTTTGCACCGCGTCGTTTAGTCTCAGCTCAATAGTTTTAGAACCAGAGGGTTTAAGAGTTTAAGGTTTCTCTTAATTTATTATTGGTTTTATATCATGTATGTCAATATACATATAACTCTTGGATGATGACTGCTGTAGTTTAATCTCTGATTCACTTTCACATTGGACCGAAATCTACTATTATTGGATGCTCTTCATCCTCTAGGTGATTATAGCTCGGCATGATGAGCACTGGATGACCTCCCCCTGGTAGCTAGTAAGTCAGCCAGCCAGTCAGACCAAACATCAGCTAGTCGGGCTGTACTGTATCCACAATACTGTGGCGGTCATGGATGTAATAGATTAACTTTGAGCTGGAGATCGGGTTATTACGGATCGCATCAGGAACCGACTGCACGGACTATCCAAAGGGAACCGGTTCAGGAGCGACTCGGCGTGGAGCGGCTCCTGGGGATCTGATCTAGAAAAGTTAAGACGCCAAATTAGCGACGTTTCTAATCCGCTGTTAGCCGTCAGGATGCTGTGCTAGCGCAGGATCCACGACCCGGTTCTCATCACAGGTAAGATGGACATGTACTGGACCGGGCCACATAGGACCTCCAACCGGAACATTAGGAGCTCAATCCGGAACGTTAAGATCTCAATTCGGATCGGAACTAGCATGTCGGCTAACGTTAGCCGTAGCTGCAAAGCTGCATAGCTAGTGCTAACGCTACATCGCCAGCCTGAGATACATCACGTTAGACCACAGATGCATCAAGTGAGACCGCACCTTAACCCAGAATGCGGGTTAACTCGCAGAGGGTAAGGGTTTTAAGTCGATATAATGACCGTGCCGGTCCATGGCTCACAGCCCGTTTAAAGCAACAGTGATCTGATCCGTTGAGGTACTGTTTTAAAGCACTAGCGTTCGGTGAGGTCCCTGTTTTAAAGCACTAGCGTTCGGTGAGGTCCCTGTTTTAAAGCACTAGCGTTCGGTGAGGTCCCTGTTTTAAAGCAGCAGTGATCGTGTCCGTTTAGTGTCCCTGTTTTAAAGCAGCAGTGATCGGTGAGGTCCCTGTTTAAAGCAGCTGTGATCGTGTCCGTTTAGTGTCCCTGTTTTAAAGCAGCAGTGGTCGGTGAGGTCCCTGTTTTAAAGCAGCAGTGATCGTGTCCGTTTTACTGTCCCTGTTTTAAAGCAGCAGTGATCGGTGAGGTCCCTGTTTTAAAGCAGCAGTGTTCGGTGCGGTCCCTGTTTTAAATCAGCAGTGTTCGGTGAGCTCCCTGTTTTAAAGCAGCAGTGGTCGGTGAGCAGTAGAGCTTAGATCGGGCCCAGAAAATCAAGCCCGACCCGGCCCCAAGCCCGTGCACGTTCTGTCCGCGCCCAGCCCTACCCGATACATTAGCTGTAATTATGAGCCCAAGCCCGATATGTAAGGGATAATGTATAGAACGCCGGTCATTATTGGGAAAATAAGCCCCGACAGGGCGAACAGTACACCGACGCGCAGCGAAGGTGTCTTGCAGCCTCGCCCTGAAGGGGCTTATTTTCGATAATGACCGGTGACGTTCCACACATTATCCCGCTTATTACACGGCTACTTGCCAAAACGAAAAAATAACTTCAAATGGTGTGTCTTTTTACAATTTATTCGTTACCAGCATTCGTAGTGTTGATCAGCAGAGAAATAATTTGTCCGCAAAGACGGTGACGTCGCTTAGCAACGGAAGACGCTGGGGTTGAAGTCACCGAACTACTACCCATGCAAGTGAACGGAGCGTTCCACGGCATTGAGAAGACCCGTGTAATAAAGGCCTATAATATTTCTGTTAATGGCATAGATTTCTCCTCAGCTTAGGCCAATAAACCAATGATAAAGATACAAATAAAAACGCTTGATCAGAGGCCCGACCCGGCCCGAGGATAGTGGTGGGAAATATTTTAGATTCTCTGCCCGACCCGACTCGCGGGCCGGGTCGGGCCGAGAATCTAAACTCTGGTGAGCAGCCCGGTTTTAAGCAGCAGTGTTCGGTGAGGTCCCTGTTTTAAGCAGCAGTGTTCGGTGAGGTCCCTGTTTTAAGCAGCAGTGTTCGGTGAGGTCCCTGTTTTAAGCAGCAGTGTTTGGTGAGGTCCCTGTTTTAAAGCAGCAGTGTTCGGTGAGGTCCCTGTTTTAAGCAGCAGTGTTCGGTGAGGTCCCTGTTTTAAGCAGCCGTGTTCGGTGAGGTCCCTGTTTTAAGCAGCAGTGTTTGGTGAGGTCCCTGTTTTAAAGCAGCAGTGATTGTGTTCGGTCCCTGTAGAACGACACCCCCCGCAGTCCACATGTCGCCACAACCACTGAACTTAACATACAGTGCTTTAGACAGTGCTTTAGACAGTACTTCAGACAGTACTTTAAACGGTACTCTGACTCTACTCTGACGAGACGCTCGTTTTTACCTGACTGCTGGAAATGTGATTGATGGATAATCATGGTGGATGAGCCCAAGTGATCAATAGGGGCCAGTGAACAGTATTGGGTCCCATAGAACCCCCTTCATCAGTACTGTAGACATGTGGTTATTATGTATTAACTGGAGGCATTCTGCTTCTGTCAAAGGAAACCAAAGTTAGGGCTCGTTGGGCTCATGATGTGCTCACCCAAAGAATTGACACCTTCCAGGAGTATTCCTCTTCCTCACTCCCTCCTCTTCTTCGTTGGTGCTTCACACCGTCAGACCCCTCTCCTCCTCACTCCTCCTCACTCCTCTCCTCCTCTTCTTCGTTGGTGCTTCACACCGTCAGACCCCTCTCCTCCTCACTCCTCTCCTCCTCTTCTTCGTTGGTGCAGCACCATGTCCTCCCGGGAGCGCCGGACAGACCTGTACATCAAGGCGGAGCCCAGCAGCCCGGAGGGCGGCGGCGGCGGGCGGAACAGCCCCGGCGGAGCCTCCTCGGACTCCTCCCAGAGCGGGGGGGGCGGCGGGGGAGGAGGGGGCGGGACGAGGGGCGACGGCGGCCGGCGCTACTCCCCCCCGCTGTACACGCCCCCCCTGCGGTGCCACTTCAAGGAGGAGGGGGGCGACGGCGTGGAGGAGGGGTCCACGGGCAGCGGCGGCGGGCGCTGCAAGTACACCCTGAGCACGCTGCCCAAGAGGCTGTGCCTGGTGTGCGGAGACGTGGCGTCGGGGTACCACTACGGCGTGGCGTCCTGCGAGGCCTGCAAGGCCTTCTTCAAGAGGACCATCCAAGGTAGGGCGCCCCCGCTGGTCAGGAGGGCCACACTGTTAGTACCAGGACAACATTAGTGTTACTACTGGGTAGTACACTGACCTCTTATTGGGTAGGGAGCCCCTGCTGGTCAGGAGGGCCACACTGTTAGTACCAGTACAACATTAGTGTTACTACTGGGTAGTACACTGACCTCTTATGGGGCAGGGCGCACCCTCTGGTCAGCAGGACCACGCTATTGCAGTTTTTCTCGGTCGCTTTGGTACATTTCTCAGATCAGAATTGAAATTCTCTACACTACCTGTTCAATCTTCACATCATTGTGTCACTTGTCTAGTCAAAAAAGCAGTTTCTCATTTCTTTGAGAATGTTGCAATGCTGTTGTACATTCATGCAAATGATTATGTACAATTCTCTGCTCTTTCCTACATTATCAATTGCTTATGTCATGTTGATCAAAATATATTGTAATGAGTCTCTATTGAATAGTCTAACCCCCACAACATTTAGGCATTACTTCATTGCATAAGTCTTTACATGCAAAATGGTTGAACAAGTTGTCATAATATGTCGACCATATTTCTTTACATTTCCATTAGACTTTTTTTTTTTTTTAATCTGTCCTGAATTGGTAAATTGGTAAATTGCTACCAGGTTTCTCTAAAGAAGGGAAATGTGTGAAGTGTTAGATCAACCAACGATCAACCAGTTGACTGGAATAGCTCAAAGGTGCATCTCATGAACCATAAACTGGCAAGTATATATATAGCTGGAGCACAACACAATGTTACATTGTCTGACAATGTCTGACAATGGAAGGACAAGGAATTGGACGGGGTCAACAGCCAGAGAGAAGAAGAAGAGGAAGAGGAGTGAGGCTGCGTGAGAATGAGAATCTGTTGCCCAACAGACAGGAACGTCAGGAGGTGTAGGAAGACTGCACTGTAATTCATACAGCAATGCATGTACAGTTTACCCTAAGGAGATAGTACTATGTTCACATTTCTAGCAATGACATGGTCTGTCAACAAATTACAGTACAAACAGTCAAAGCGTAAATGTGAATCTTGTCCAGTCTCTTGCAATCAATCTCCCACATACACTAAGGTGTAACTTACAATTTACAATAATTGTCTTCAGACCTTTAGCCATAGTTTACATCAGAACATCCCTCCAGAGTACACTGTTATATTGACAACATGACTAAGCAATTTGACTGTCTTATCCATACACAATGACACAAGGACATTCTGGTGGCACCGACATGTTCATTGACACAGATATTTACTTTTGAGAGATGAACTAAGGATTTTGCTCAAGAGACTGGCTTGTGCAGGTAATCCATGGTGTTTTGCTATTTGCACGAATTGTTTTGAGAAATGCGTTTACTGTTTTGCAAATGTTGAGGATGATTCAAGAAATGTACCAAAGCGACTGAGAAAAACTATATTACCAGTACAAACATTAGTATTACTACTGGGCGGTACACAATGACTTCTTAGTAGGTAGGGCGGACATGCACAGGAACAGTTTATTACTAATACAAACATTACTATTTAGTAAAAAACCTTCCCCACCTTGTTCCAGGTAACATCGAGTACAGCTGTCCGGCGTCCAACGAGTGTGAGATCACCAAGCGCCGGCGGAAGGCGTGCCAAGCCTGCCGCTTCACCAAGTGTCTGAAGGTCGGCATGCTGAAGGAGGGTGAGTCCCGCATCGGCCCCCCGCCACGCACCCCCTCCATCCACACACCCTGGAGCACCATCGGCCCCCCCCCCCCCGCCACGCACCCCCTCCATCCACACACCCTGGAGCACAATCTGGCCCCCCCCCCCGCCACGCACCCCCTCCATCCACACACCCTGGAGCACAATCTGGCCCCCCCCCCGCCACGCACTCCCTCCATCCACACACCCTGGAGCACAATCTGGCACCTTCAGAAATACTGCTTCCGCCCATGCACGCCCAATGGAGCCCCATGTGGCGCCCCATGTGGCGCCCCATGTGGCGCCCTTCAGGAGCGGTCTTGCACCCTCTCACTCGGTGCGTTCTGTCCCGGGGTCAGGGGTCCGCCTGGACCGGGTGAGGGGGGGCCGGCAGAAGTACAAGCGGCGGCCGGAGGTGGAGAACGCGACCTATCAGAGTGCGCCGCTGCCGCTGAGGAAGGAGGGGGAGAAGGGCTCCTCCCACATCATCGTGTCCCACCTGCTGGTGGCGGAGCCCGAGAAGCTGTTCGCCATGCCGGACCCCCTGCAGCCCGACACCGCCCAGCGGACGCTCACCACGCTGTGCGACCTGGCCGACCGCGAGCTGGTCGTCATCATCGGCTGGGCCAAGCACATCCCCGGTAACTAGGGGAGGGGCCAAGCACATCCCCGGTAACTAGGGGGGTTAGGAGTTGCTCACCGATAGGTCAGCGTTTGCTCCAGGCCACTGGGTAGGATGGGAGACTGATCTACCCATCACACCTGGTGGCCTGGGACCTTTAAGGAGAAACAGCCTCTCCTTGTGGAGCCAGGGCACCCTGATCAGAGACGTTAGGGTCTTTATTATAGGGGGGGGGGGGGGGGGGGGTGGGTGGGTGTGTGTGTGTGTGTGTGTGTGTGTGTCTCTGTGTGTGTGTGCGTGTGTATGTGTCTGTGTGTGTGTGTGTGTTTGTGTGTGTCTCTGTGTGTTTTTGTGTGTGTGTGTGTGTGTGTGTGTGCGGTCGTGTGTGTGTGTGTGTGTGTGTGTGTGTGTGTGTGTGTGTGTGTGTGTGTGTGTGTGTGTGTGTGTGTGTGTGTGTGTGTGTGTGTGTGTGTGTGTGTGTGTGTGTGTGTGCCTGTGATAGAGGTGCCCTTGAAGGACCTCAGAGCGTGCAGCCGTTCCTCACAGAGCCCCCCCCCCCCCCCCCACCCCCCAGGCTTCCTGTCCCTCTCCTTGGCCGACCAGATGTCGGTGCTGCAGTCGGTGTGGCTGGAGGTGCTGGTGCTGGGTGTGGCCTATCGCTCGCTGGGCTGCGAGGACGAGGTGGTGTTCGCCGAGGACTTCGTCCTGGACGAGGAGATGTCCCGCGTGGCCGGCCTCACCGAGCTCAACGCCGCCATCAGCCAGCTGGCCCGCCGCTTCCGCGTCCTCAACGTCGACCGCGAGGAGTTCGTCATGCTGAAGGCCATCGCTCTCACCAACTCAGGTACGCTCAGACACCCTGAGCCCTCACCAACTCAGGTACGCTCAGACACCCAGAGCCCTCACCAACTCAGGTACGCTCAGACACCCAGAGCCCTCACCAACTCAGGTACACTCAGATACCCACTCTATACTACATACTATACTACAGCAGGTATGCTCCTATAGCTTCTTCTTTTTCTTTATTGTGGGGCCTAGCTTAGCATACTTTGTGCCTAGCTGTTAAATACTGAGCTGTTGTTGTTCTGTCTGAAATGCTAACAGGGAGATGTTGGCTTCTCACACGAAGCCTCAGCTTATAACTGAGAAAGACTTTACTCTGATCTAGAACGCCTGAATGCTAACCTCTCACACAGGAAGAAACGGACACTCTTTGATTAAGCTCTATTATGACGTTAATAAAGTGTGTGTAAGTAATTGTTAGTAGTGTTACAACAACACTTGATTCATTTAGGTAGTCAGCAGACTTGCATCAGTCAACAACAGCCCCACGTAGGCTTACTGTAAACACCAGAACCTCTACTGTAGAGGTCGTATACACAACACAGCGTCGGCTGGGTGTTGGGACAGGGCGGGCTGCGTTCCCTGGTCTAGTGTGGCTGTGACTGCGTTATCAACGTGTTCTAATTGGAACTGGATACAGTGGTTATTATTATGGCTCTGCCCTTTAGGAACTCATTAGTGTGAGTGGTGGAGAGCTGAAGCTGTCTGCAGTGTCTCAGTGGCTGGTCTACACAATTTAGGCTATTTATTTGAATCCTTTTTTAACTCTTTTTTAACAGTTTACTTCTCCTCCTCCTTCGCCTCCTCCTCTCCTCCTCCCCTCTCCTCCTCCCCCTCCCCTCTCTCCTCCTCCCCCTCCCCTCCCCCTCTCCTCCCCTCCCCTCTCCTCCCTTCCCCCTCCTCCTCTCCTCCCCCTCCTCCTCCCTCTCCCCTCCCCTCCCCTCCTCCCCCCCCCTCCCCCTCCCCTCCCCCCTCCTCCTCCTCCCCCCCCTCCTCCTCCCCTCCTCCTCCTCCTCCTCCTCTCTCCCCCTCCCCTCCCCTCTCCTCCTCTCCTCTCCTCCCCCCTCCCTCTCCTCCTCATCCCCCCTCCCCCCTACCCCTCCTCCTCCCCCTCTCCTCCTCCTCCTCCCCCTCCCCTCCCCCCTCCTCCTCCTCCCCCTCCCCTCCCCTCCCCTCCCCCTCCTCCCCCTCCTCCCCCTCCAGACTCGGTGTACATCGAGGACATGGAGGCGGTGCAGAAGCTGCGGGACCTCCTCCATCAGGCGCTGGTGGAGCTGGAGTCCCAGCGGCGGCCGGAGGACGGGCAGCGGGCGGGCCGGCTGCTGCTCACGCTGCCCCTCCTCCGGCAGACGGCGGGCCGCGCCCTCACCACCTTCTACAGCATCAAGAGCCGCGGCGGCGTGCCCATGCATAAACTCTTCCTGGAGATGCTGGAGGCCATGATGGACTCCCCCTAGAGGAGGAGCTGGAGGAGCAGGAGGAGGAGCAGGTGGTGCGGGGGGGGGGGAGTCGTGAGAGTGTTGAGGACGCTGGCGCTATCTTCTTCACAAAGGTCTCGTCCACAAGGAGGAGTGAGTGACTCTTATTGTGGAGCCCTGTCGGGAGACTCTTATTGTGAAGCCCTGATGAGGGGCTCTTATTATGGAGCCCTGATGAGGGGCTCTTATTTTGGAGCCACTGATGAGGGACTCTTATTGTGGAGCTTCATCGTCCTGCACGAAGCCGCCCATCGATCCTAGGACTGGTCAACTCTTCCGGGCCTTGAGTGACCGAACGTTTTATTATTATTATTATTATTATTATTATTATGGGATGTTTGACAGATGGTGGCGTTCTGCAGTAACCAGGGAGACGGTCATTCCCTCCTCCCTGTGCGGTCGACGCTGCGTAACCAGCGACGATCAACACTGAACAAGTATTCGCAAAAAACGACGGAGAAAAATCAGTTTGTCTGTCGACCTTGTGCAGCTGATAGCTGCTCCATAGCCATAGGCTGGCCCGAGGGCCAATGAGGGCCGGGTGGGGGGGGCTCACACTGAGGGTTTCTAGGGTGGGCTGTCAGATCATAGGAACTACTTGCAATATGTTAAAAGCAATACATTAAAGTGACAGCCGGGTGGGGGGAGGGGCTTTAGAATAGAAAACGAGTAAAGGAAAGGCGACGCAATCGGTTTATGTCATGAAAGCAAATCTAAAGATTGTATAGTCGGAAAGTCACATTGAGTTTTTATGTCATATAGGTACTTGCTTCCATAAAAGTGTGTGTGTGTGTGTGTGTGTGTGTGTGTGTGTGTGTGTGTGTGTGTGTGTGTGTGTGTGTGTGTGTGTGTGTGTGTGTGTGTGTGTGTGTGTGTGTGTGTGTGTGTGTGCACATAGTTCAGGGAAAATGTTTTTTGTTTTTCCCTTTATAAGCCGGAGCCTGACGGCCATTTTAGAAGATGAGGAATGCAAACCCTGTTTTTCTATTACTGTCGTTAACTTGATTTGAGGAACAAAAATAAGTTTCCTTTAGAGAACGCTCTGTATGAAACTAAGTGTTCTAGATTTGGTTTTATCGACTCAGCGGCCTGAGAGATGTTCAAACATCTCTCTGCCGTTACTAAATTAGAATGTTTAAAGGGTTCAACGCCCAGACCCTCGAGTGATTAGTGAACACAAGGGGTCACGTAAAGGTTAAACTCTCCTTCAGTAGGAACAAAAACAAGAATGGCTGTCTGAGATGGTCCTGGGACATGCTGTGCTCTGATGGTCGTTATGGTAACGTATGCTGACGTCTAGAGAGGAGATGGACCATCGGCCTGATGGACAACCAGTTGTTATCCAGAAGAAAAGACGACCCAATTGTAACATGTTTTTGACCACCCTTTCAATCTTTAGCATTTTAAAATACATGATTTACGTTGTTGACTTTGCTAAAGGTTTAAAAAAATAATAATATTATGAAGATATTTGCATTGTTTTTAAATGAGTGTGTTTTGAGTTGTTCTAGTTGTAGGATGAGGGGGTTTCATGGGGTTTGTCCTGAAACCCTGGAAACATTAAGCCAGTAAAGACACAACTATTAAGGGCATCTCGTATTGGTCCTAGCTCTCTGATCAGCTCACTACCAGTTCACACCACACATGTGGGGACTCCTCTGGGGTTTTACATTTTATGACTTCCTCCCCCATTCTGACTCGCTTCCTCCTCCGCTCACTAAAGCAGAACATTCGGTCGATGGTTCCACTCTTTCGGAGGATATCTTCGGTGGCTGATGGATCTTTATGTTCGTGCGTGATGAGCTGATGGAACCGTCCCCCCCCGGGGGTCAGATGTAGAATACAGCCCCCCCCTCATCACTGCATCACAGCAGTTTGAGCAAATGTCCACCGTCCACTTTGAATTAATACCGTCATTTGTAATTTCTGTTCAGAATGTGTTCATTAATATTGGTGAGCAATACAAGAAATTACCAAAACTCTCACATTTCCTTGTAAAGCCACAGTGTAAAATTAACATTGCCAGTTATAACGAAAAATAGTTACTTAATGTTATATTATTTAGGGGTTAAAATCAATGTTTGTATTTTGGAAGACTATTTAAATGATTAAATTCTATTTTTTACTCAATTTACTGTTTGTTGACACTTGTTTTACCTTTCTGTGCGTGATAATTGCTGTGAAGCTATGTGTTAGGCTCATTAATGAAAGCGTTCTGTGTCTAAGGCTGTCCCTATGAAGACCACTGTGAGCCGCCGGCACCACCAGGTGGCGGATCATTGTGGTGCTTTTGTGTTGTGTAATAAATATGGAGCCAGCGCCACCACATCCCGGTGTCTCATGTTTGTGCGGTCAGCAGATCATAAATTCCCTGCCCTGTCATTCTCATACCTGCGTCGTGCCAAAGTCCCCGGAACCGCGGCTCGTGGAGGTTAGGATAGGTGGTGGTAGAGAGCGAGCAGCACCTAGCGTCAACCAATTAGGATTCAGGGAACTGATGTACAGAATCTGAACGGTAGAAGGCTGAATTTGCAAAGAAGTAACAACTGTTAAAACCTACATTCATTGTATTCTACTGCGGTCACGAGGGGTTGACAACAGCTGAGGGGACAGGAGGACCCTCTTAGGCCCCCTGTTGGCCATTAGCCCCCCTGCTGTCCATTAGCCCCCCCTGCTGGCACTTAGCCCCCCTGCTGGCCATTAGCCCCCCCTGCTGGCCGCAGTATGGCACAGCTCCGACAGCCCAGCTGACTGTATTTGACTCTACTTTTCATGCCTCTTAAATCAATATAAAACCATATAACTATGACTCTAAGCCCTTTACCGTTTGCATGTCTTACAATGTTACGTAATACATTTAGAACAATAAGTATGGAGCATTTTGAAGACCAGGTCATCATCCAAACATGAGCTGGTCTTCATTATAGACTGAAGTCTCCGATACGCTTCCAGCAGGTGAGCAGGTGGCGCAGTAAAGCTTTGGGTCTGAATCCAAATCCCAACCGGACACCGAAGTGAACCAGGAGCTCCAGGTGAAGTTCCCGCTCAGTCATACTAGGAGGTGTCAATCATCCCACTGGGAGGACCCTGTCGCACACACGGAGTCATTGATCAGAGATGCTGTCCGTTAATAAAACTCTCTGCAGGACCCTCGGACTGGTACACTGCGTCAGACCGCTGCGTACGTCTTCAGCTGCAAACATGCCCATCAAGGTAAGGTCGTTCGGCTTTTAATTCTGCTCGGTACGATGATCTTGTCGATTGTAACCGACCATGTTAACCTTTAACCAGCCTCTTAGTTGTATAGTTCAATAAATCTAGTAGAGAATTAGGATTAAGCAGGAATAGTGTTCAGGTTTAGCGTGGCTCGGTTGGTCTAACATGTTAAAAGTTAATTTGGGACAAGGTCAAGGCTGTACAGACTATATATACACATCATATAACCCCAGACTTTCCGACGAGGTCAAACTATTCTCCCCGTTTGAACGCATTATTTTTAAACGGAACATTAGTTGATGACGTTGGTGCTAAGCAGCTGCTATTCAATGATCGTTGAGCCGCAATCTCGTGAGTTTAGGCCTCAGTGATCCATAAAGAACATTTAGATATGCCCCCCTATCCTAGTTTGATGATATTATTTTCTCCATATTTATGCTCTCCGACCGTGGAACATGTGCTGCATCTGTGTTACATTATATTGCATCACATATCACTGACCAGACAAGATGCTGGGAAATCTCTGGCTCGTTTGGGAATTTTAACTCAGACAACCGCATTGTAAAACAGCAATATACATTTCATTTAGTTTGGTTGTTTATTTGGGTTTATTATAAAACGGGATGAATACAAGAAGCCATTTTGGAACAGGCCACACCTACTGCCCCCTAGTGGACAAGCTGGGAATATTTTATAGTTTGAAGTT
>NC_079418.1:33087842-33101013 GCF_026213295.1 Gadus chalcogrammus
TAACCTCGTTACCTGAGAGACTGGTTGGACTGGCTAGTCTGATGATTTCCTTCCTAGGCTGGTGGTTTAGTTTAACCTCGTTACCTGATAGACCGGTTGGACTGGCTAGTCTGATGCGGTCTCCACTGCCATCGCCTGTCGATTAATATCCTGCATGGAATGATGCCATGAATTCACCAATTCATCGCATGAGTTAATTACGCCCTTGTATTCAGACCTTGACTACTTGGTGAATTAAGCCGTGCTTCCTTATCATTTGAAACTGGTTGTAAACCTTTCCCTCTGCCGGCAGTCCTGAAAAAGGTTTTGGTCTTCTAGGGAAACGGTAGACAAAAGTATTCTCAGAAGAGTCCGTTAAGGAAGGGGGAGGGGTTTGGTTCATGACCACAAACTGGTCTTAGAAGAGCTGGATGGCTTGGCTGTTCCAGGTGGAAACTGCATGTGTCGTCTTCAGTTTAAGGCAGGCTGCTTGTTGTGGTGATTGATTTTGACAGCAGTTTTACCTTGGAAGAGAAGGGCTCTCCTCAGATCAACAGGGCAAGGCCGGCCCTAGTTGCCTCAACACTTGGATTCTTTACTTTCTGCTCGGTCACTGTGGGACTTTGCATGCACACGGAGGAGAAATGAAACTATTCACTGCAGAAGAAATGCACGTACTTATCGAGTTGGAGATAATTCTGTTAGGGCAAAGTGCAAGTCATGGAGGCATAAAGAAAGTGTGGTCTGTCTGTCGACTTGGACTTGGTTTTATTTGCAGTCAGAACATTGAATCAATAGGGTTTGACTCATTTCCTAAAGAGGCTTTTAACCAATATAGAAACTTGGCGATCTAGATTTATCTCTGAGAAATGATAGGATTGTAAGAGTTGAGATGGTTTGAACCTTGACCAAGGGTTGGTCATTCCATTCCTCTGCTTATTTTCTCCATCTTTATTGTTCAGTTGTCGTGGTAACACTTGACCACTCCTTGGCCTTCAACAAGACGGCGTGGATTTATGAGGTCTGATGGTGTGGCCCGCAGAGAGAAGGACATCTGTTTGCTTATGCAAATATATATATTTATATATAATATATGTATGTTAACGAGTGGTTGACCCGGTTGATAGGGTTTATCTGGTGGTTGATCTGGTTAGTAGGGTTTATCTGGTGGTTGATCTGGTTAATAGGGTTTATCTGGTGGTTGATCTCGTTAATAGGGTTTATCTGGTGGTTGATCTGGTTAATAGGGTTATCTGGTGGTTGATCTGGTTAATAGGGTTTATCTGGTGGTTGATCTGGTTAATAGGGTTTATCTGGTGGTTGATCTGGTTAATAGGGTTTATCTGGTGGTTGATCTGGTTAATAGGGTTTATCTGATGGTTGATCTGGTTAACAGGGTTTATCTGGTGGTTGATCTGGTTAACAGGGTTTATCTGGTGGTTGATCTGGTTAACAGGGTTTATCTGGTGGTTGATCTGGTTAATAGGGTTTATCTGGTGGTTGATCTGGTTAATAGGGTTTATCTGGTGGTTGATCTGGTTAACAGGGTTTATCTGGTGGTTGATCTGGTTAACAGGGTTTATCTGGTGGTTGATCTGGTTAATAGGGTTTATCTGGTGGTTGAACTGGTTAATAGGGTTTATCTGGTGGTTGATCTGGTTAATGGGGTTTATCTGGTGGTTGATCTGGTTAATAGGGTTTATCTGGTGGTTGATCTGGTTAATAGGGTTTATCTGGTGGTTGATCTGGTTAGTAGGGTTTATCTGGTGGTTGATCTGGTTAATAGGGTTTACCTGGTGGTTGATCTGGTTAGTAGGGTTTATCTGGTGGTTGATCTGGTTAATAGGGTTTATCTGGTGGTTGATCTGGTTAGTAGGGTTTATCTGGTGGTTGATCTGGTTAATAGGGTTTATCTGGTGGTTGATCTGGTTAGTAGGGTTTATCTGGTGGTTGATCTGGTTAACAGGGTTTATCTGTGGGTGAGTGGACTCGTTTTGTTTGTTGCGGTTTCTTTCTTTATTTGGCTAAACTATTTGGTGCGAGTCTAATTTGAAATGTTCAAACTAGAAAGGCCCAACCTTAAAATGCCAACGCTTTGCTTCTGACCTGGCAGGCCGTGAATCTACGCATTCTCTTTCAAGCATCCAGTAACTCCTTTTTCTTTCCTTCCTTCTCATTGTAAATGTTGTTTTATTGGATCTGTGCAATCGTAACCTTCTATTTTGGCCTATCAGTGATTGTACTCGCGTCGGTGAGAGTGATGACTCTAATGTCTTCCCCTTCCTGTCCAGGTTCGGATGCTGGCGGATCCGACTGGAGCCTTCACCAAGGTAACGAGGCATCCTGATTGGACGGCTGGGGCTTGTGACATCACGAGCGATAACATCTCGACATTCCTAGCGACAGTCTAGCTGAAGCGAGACTAGTTAAACTAGTTCAACTAGTTTAGTCATCTTTCGATCATTTATTTTCATATCTTCTCATTGTAATTACCAAATAATTGCCACCCTTGCCAACACCCTCGTGTTAGCGGGGGCTGCACTAGTAACCCTGAGAGATCATGAAGAGACGTCTGTCCCCCTGTCTGTCCCCCTCCCCCTGTCTGTCCCCCTCCCTCTGTCCCCCTCCCCCTGTCTGTCCCCCTGTCTGTCCCTCTCCCCCTGTCTGTCCCCCTGTCTGTCTCTCTGTCCCCCTGTCTCTCCCCCTGTCTGTCTCTCTGTCCCCCTGTCCCCCTCTCTCCCCCTGTCTGTCTCTCTGTCCCCCTCTCTCCCCCCTGTCTGTCTCTCTGTCCCCCTGTCCGTCTCTCTGTCCCCCTGTCTGTCTCTCTGTCCCCCTGTCTGTCTCTCTGTCCCCCTGTCTGTCTCTCTGTCCCCCTGTCTGTCTCTCTGTCCCCCTGTCCCCCTCTCTACCCCCCTGTCTGTCTCTCTGCCCCCCTGTCTGTCTCTCTGTCCCCCTGTCTGTCCCCCTGTCTGTCTCTCTGTCCCCCTGTCTGTCTCTCTGTCCCCCTGTCTGTCTCTCTGTCCCCCTGTCTGTCTCTCTGTCCCCCTGTCTGTCCCCCAGGCGGTGGACCTGCTGCTGGACAAAGCCCCTGTGGTGCAGGCCCTGGGGAACCAGCGCTCCCAGAGGTGAAGTGTGTGTGTGTGTGTGTGTGTGTGTGTGTGTGTGTGTGTGTGTGTGTGTGTGTGTGTGTGTGTGTGTGTGTGTGTGTGTGTGTGTGTGTGTGTGTGTGTGTGTGTGTGTGTGTGTGTGTGTGTCCTTCTGATGGCGTTGAACACCTCTGCTCTACCAGCCAGTGCGATCTCCATTAGCCCTGTTGTGACCTCACAGATGTATGATGGGATGGCCCAGGGTACCAGTTGGTACGGTCCACCATTGGTACGGTCCAACGGGCCGTACCAACCGGCGGACCGTACCACCCGGCGCCTGGTGGTAGATGGGGCTCCGTGCTGACCCATGGCTGTGGCCCTCCAGGTACGTGATGCTGGTGGAGGACGGCGTGGTGAAGAAGGTGAACGTGGAGCCGGACGGCACCGGCCTCACCTGCAGCCTGGCCGGCAACATCCTGTCTGAGCTGTAGACGGGAGCCGCAACGCTCCAACCCAACTGTTACACATGCACTTATGTAGCCTAGCTTAGCCGCCACTGCCGACAAACCCCATGTTCCCCCCCCCCCCCCCCCCCCCCCCCCCCCCCCTAGCAGCTGAGATTAACCTCATGGGGGGCTGCAGGCAGTCATCACGCACAATGATGTCATGAAACCTTTTGTTTAATGTGAAGCAAACTAGTGAAAACTTGGCTAATAAAACTCAACCACTAAGCAATGTTTGTTCTTTGTTGTCGTTTGTAACTCTTTTAATCCATTTTTTAAAACCATTTAAGACGATACAGAAATGACCGATATAGGGATAATATTTTAGGATACTTCTGCTTCGTTCTAGGATGACGTAATTAAAGCAGAACCGAACCCTACCGAGTGACGCCGATTGTGGGTTGGTTGTCCCTGCGTCATAGGTTCAATCTCCCTGCAGATGGAACACGTGATATTGCAAGGAACGTCATCTTGAGGAATGGAAATTAAAAAAAATATTCTATTGTTCTAAGTCGTGTATCTATATCGTACCACTAAAATGTAGTTGCATTGCTTATTTTGTGAATTTTTGGCACTAAAATGATTCGTGTAAACATCGAAAAAATGCTAACATGTTGCTTCTCATTGCTGGCGGGTACGCGGTCATCTTGGTTTTAAGCGTTATTTTGTAAGAGTGGTCAGAGGGTTTTGTTTATTCATAAAATATGTCTCAAAATGGGAAAGTAATTATTGGGAAGATGCCTGAAGGACCGACCGACTCGGTTTGAGGCAACGTTCTCCGATTGGTTGAGGTAAGCGCGGCATTCCCGATCCACCTCGTATGAAAGGCGCGTCGCTACTGGCTGGAGGAGGCGCGTCACGGTCCACCTCCAATGAAAGTTGCGATGCTATTGGCTGGAGGAGGCGCTTCACGGTCTGGCTAAACAGCGGCAGCGGAGCTACTGAGCTAACACACTTTTTATTCTCATCAAAGGTACGGTAAAACTTCACTATCCATTTAAACCAGCACCGCTTCTATCAGATTTTAACTTAGGACATGCCCACACGGTTTATTGTAAACGTTTATGTCTGCAAGTAAACTTTAAAAAAAACTTGCTTAAGGCTAATCAATGGGTTAGCTGATGCTAAGCTAATGCGCCAAGCTAGTTTGAATGGACCTTATTTCACTGGCTTTACTCCGTCAACACGGCGCCGTCCGGCGGGCATCGAACCCGGCACCATAGGGACTTAAATTCGCTATTAAATATGTAACAAACTTATCCTGGATCATTTTAAATCGCCTTGTATTGACTGAGTCGCCGACCGAGCTAACCCGATAGCCGGCGGTTCGTCCAGCACATGAATGCGTTTCTCTTTATAGTATAAATATAATATGTATATACTAATGTATAGTTTATATATATATATATATAGGGCTTGTGTGTTCCATTGTTGTATAGTGACAGGCGTGTTAAACTTGTGGTTGATTTGATTTAAAGGGTTTATCTGTGGGTGCGTGGACTCATCTTTAGTTTCGTTTTTTTTAGTTTCAGTTTCGTGATTCAAATCTTAAGCCTTCATACTAGAAAGGCCCAACCTTAAAATGCCAACGCTTTGATTCTGACCTGGCTGGTTGTGAATCTACTAGTGGTTTGGTTTGACGTCTATAGTTTAATCTCTACCCTGTGAAGGCATATTATCATATGAAGTAAAGTTGGTTTTAATAATTAATTTCATGTATTAATCTGTCCTATTGTGCTTCAGATCGGGTGACCCCTCACCACCACAGCCTAGTGAACATGTCGTCGACCTCTCAGAAACACAAGGACTTCGTGGCTGAGCCAATGGGCGAGAAGAAGGTGACGGCTCTGGCCGGCATCGGAGACGCGCTCGGCAAGAGGCTGGAGGATAAGGGCTTTGATAAGGTGCATGAGCTACACACACCGCTAGGAGGCCACGGGGTGGGTTAGGAATTCAAGTGTCAACAAATGAGGAGCCGGTTGACGGGGCTCTTAAGTCGGGGGCCGTTAAAGGCACATCAATATATGAGGGACATGATTTGATGACTTTAGATGAACGGCAGACGGGAGAATATATGTTAGCCCGGCTGTCCTCTAAGGGGCCTCGGAGAACTCCTGGGGACACGGTCACCAATCAGCTCAGTTACTGCCTGATGGGACGGTCTGATAATATGGGAGAAATTAACCATTACTTTTATATTAACTATGAGTATTATTAGGCCTATATATCATGTATATATACATTAATAGTTTAAAGCAGCAAAATCCACTCTGAATTCATAGGAGAGCCTCACACGGCGCCAGAGAGTCCGGGGCCAAGGTGTACTGACGTCCTCCCATTGTTTAGATTAACTGCAGAAGATGACCACATACTTAAAGCAATGTATGGCTGACCGTCCTTACCATATAAGTCAATTTTGGGCATATACCGAGGGCGGTCATACCATATGCAAAACAGTTCAGTTTGAATGAATAAAAAAGACGGGGATCGAACGACCCGGGAGTGTCTTTGCAAACCTCACTCGGCTTCATTGTTGCTTGTTTGCGGGCAACAATAACATTTCTGTCAATACTTGATCCAGACTCCCCGATTCCTCCTGCTCTTTTAGTTATTTGAAGTGATGAAATTATTTTCTACGACAATAACAACACGTTTGTCGTATCCTCTGTCTCTCTGTGTCTCTCTCTGTCTCTCTGTGTCGGTCTGTTTGTCCCTCAGGCGTACGTGGTGCTGGGTCAGTTCCTGGTGCTGAAGAAGGACGAGGAGCTCTTCAGGGACTGGCTGAAAGACACATGCTCTGCGAATTCCAAACAGCAAGGTGACTGCTACGGCTGCCTGAGGGAATGGTGCGACTCCTTCCTATAGGCCTCTTTCATCACTCGTCCTTCTCTACCCTTTTTGTTTCTTTTCATTGGCCTGAAACGTAAGCTTGCTGACTGTTCAGGGACGCACCAACGACAACGACATACACCAGATGGTTGTTTGAGACTTTGGCAGTGACCTCCAGGTGGTTGGGTAATGGGGAAGTAATCAACACAACCGTATTGTGGGAAAACAGCGTTTGGTACCGGAGATGAAATAGAAACAAGTAGTTTGAACTGTAGCTGACCGACGACACGCTGACCTCATGAAAACTAAGCTTGTGTGTTCTTGTGTATATTAGCATGTAGGATCAGCCAGGATTGTTGAAGTGATTCTTATTTTGTGTGGTGTGCAGTCCGCTGGTTTCCTTTTAAAAAAACCTCCAGATTTACAAAGACTTGTTCGGGCTTCATAAAAAAAAAACTGACTGAAAATGTTAGCTTTTACATTTTAATTCACTGCGGTTTGTTAGCCCTCTTTCTGGTGCTGCTCCGTTGCCAACTGGTTTTGATTAAACAGATTTTTGCCTCACCATAGTTCTGCTGCTTTTTGTTTTGCATTATATGAATTTCCATTTTGCTCAGTTTGACTCGTTTGAAGAAGACAGCTCTACACTTGAATGTTTGGGATCTAAATGATCTGAAGCTAATTTCTTGTTTCATTCATGAATCAATGCCAAGTTATCAGCAAACAAAAAATGGTGCGGTTTGAATCTACAATATGATATTATGGGGTGTTTAATAGTAAAGGGTCACCGTGGTTATGGTTGTTAAGGCAACCAGGCAGAAACAATCGAGGGAAGAAGGAACATTTTGACAAAACCACATGCTATAATAAATAAGTTTGTCTCAGTCTGGTTATTAAGGATCTCCTTAATTCACATGGGCATGGATTGACGATGGAACTGCTTAATGAAGATGCTGTTATCCATTTAACATTCAAATAGAAAACAAAACTATTCTGAACCATTATAACTTACTGTTGGATGTCACTGGGCTTTTCACACAGAATTGTTGCCGCTTTTTTATTGAATTGTCCCAATTTAAACAAGCTTAAAAATGTAACCTACTTTTGGATTGTTTCTGTAATGAAAAGGCAATGTTGGACCTTTTGTTAATGAGACATTTTATTTCACATTTAACCTAGTAGCCAAAGCTGTCCTTAACACACCTTCGGAGCTGTGACGCTAAAGATGGTGTTGTACGTCCCTCTTAAAGTGCATATGTTGTAGATGTGGCTCATGATTAAAAACCATTGGGCAGAAAGTCTTTATGACTGTTTGGTTTCACTTACTGGAATGTGTGGATACACAATAAGGTTCACTAGCGCCTTAACGGAGGCAGTCCAAGAAATCACATGAAACGTTTACACAAAATCACTTTGCATCGTGTACGATCTGTTGATGCAAGAAACTGCCGATGTACAAAATAAACGGATACATGAAGTACGTCCATCTTGGGAGTACCACTGCACTGAAGTGTCATGACGCTACAGTCTCCCTGTTGAAACAAGACCTTAAAGGGCCCCTAGGTACCCAGGTATGACCATTAGCCGTCATTTAGAAACAGGACAACGAGTGGGACTGAATCCCACCTCCCAATGGGTACATTTAGTAATGGCTTCACATCACTACTGGTGTTAAAGAGGACCTTGAAGATGCACTGGGTAGAATTTTTGGCATCTCACAGAGGGACGTGGCAGAAGTTGAATACAATATTCCTAACTATGTTTTAAGTCTATAATCCTATGATAATAAGACTGGTGTTTAACTTTGAATGAGCCCTTTAAGTCTCCGTAGAGAGCGAGTCCCTCTCTGTCCACTGGCCCTGCCATGTTGACCTGCCTGTTCAGTGGCTGCAACCTCACCACTAGATGCCACTAAATCCGTCACGCTGCGTCTTCAAGTCAAATACATTATATCAATTGTAGAAGGCCAAGTGTAGCACATGAAATTTGCTACACTTTTCTTGCCTCCATTGCTAATCTCACCTAAAAATGGGCTACTTGGTGGCAAAGCAGCACCAGCATTAAATCAAATGTGACCAAGACAGCCTTTGGAGAAGATAATTCTTGCTGATATGAAAGGCCTTAACTCATGAGAGGGGTGTGTGTGGTTTGGTCAAAGTCACAGGTGCTCAATTAAATACGAGAAGTACTTTTGTTCGTACTTGGGCTGTTTGTGTGTCAATAATCAACGTCTTCTGGTCAAGCTTTACCTATTGATTTTGAATCCATCTGATGGCACCAGTGCAGATTTAGGACTTTGTTGCACCAGTCCGTTTTTGTACCCTGGTACCCCACTCTCTGACTCCTGTACACCCCACCCCACCACGTGTGTACAGTCCCCCACCCTCCAGCCCCTCCCCGGTCTCAAAGCAGGGCGCAGAAGAACTTCTTCTCCCTGAAGGGGTTCTCGGAGGTGGGCACGGGGGTGATCAGGGGGTCGTCGTGGATGTGGGCGTCGCAGTAGGCCATGAGGTCCGCCGCCGCCTTGGACACCTGCAGAGACGAGGACATGGGAGGCGTTACGGCGGAGAGACGTCACCGCCCTGCAGAGACGAGGACATGGGAGGCGTTACAGCGGAGAGACATCACCACTCTGTGGAGACGAGGACATGGGAGGCGTTACGGCGGAGAGACGTCACCGCCCTACGGAGACGAGGACATGGGAGGCGTTACGGCGGAGAGACGTCACCACTCTGGAGACGAGGACATGGGAGGCGTTACGGCGGAGAGACGTCACCACTCTGTGGAGACGAGGACATGGGAGGCGTTACGGCGGAGAGACGTCACCGCCCTACGGAGACGAGGACATGGGAGGCGTTACGGCGGAGAGACGTCACCACTCTGGAGACGAGGACATGGGAGGCGTTACGGCGGAGAGACGTCACCGCCCTGCGGAGACGAGGACATGGGAGGCGTTACGGCGGAGAGACGTCACCACTCTGTGGAGACGAGGACATGGGAGGTGTTACAGCGGAGAGACGTCACCACTCTGTGGAGACGAGGACATGGGAGGCGTTACGGCGGAGAGACGTCACCGCCCTACGGAGACGAGGACATGGGAGGCGTTACGGCGGAGAGACGTCACCACTCTGTGGAGACGAGGACATGGGAGGCGTCACGGCGGAGAGACATCACCGCCCTGGACGGACCAGGGTGATGATGGCGTGTCAAAGCCCGCCTTACGGAGATGCAGACACACTGAAACCGGCAGTGTGACGACGGCAGAGACAGTGTCCACCCAATGATGGAGGGTTCGGCCTACTGATGGACCGTACCAACTGGTGGGCTGTCCTAGACCTTAGAGGACGGCCTACTGATGGACCGTACCAACTGGTGGGCTGTCCTAGACCTTAGAGGACGGCCTACTGATGGACCGTACCAACTGGTGGGCTGTCCTAGACCTTAGAGGACGGCCTACTGATGGACCGTACCAACTGGTGGGCTGTCCTAGACCTTAGAGGACGGCCTACTGATGGACCGTACCAACTGGTGGGCTGTCCTAGACCTTAGAGGACGGCCTACTGATGGACCGTACCAACTGGTGGGCTGTCCTAGACCTTAGAGGACGGCCTACTGATGGACCGTACCAACTGGTGGGCTGTCCTTAGAGGACGGCCTACTGATGGACCGTACCAACTGGTGGGCTGTCCTAGACCTTAGAGGACGGCCTACTGATGGACCGTACCAACTGGTGGGCTGTCCTAGACCTTAGAGGACGGCCTACTGATGGACCGTACCAACTGGTGGGCTGTCCTAGACCTTAGAGGACGGCCTACTGATGGACCGTACCAACTGGTGGGCTGTCCTAGACCTTAGAGGACGGCCTACTGATGGACCGTACCAACTGGTGGGCTGTCCTAGACCTTAGAGGACGGCCTACTGATGGACCGTACCAACTGGTGGGCTGTCCTAGACCTTAGAGGACGGCCTACTGATGGACCGTACCAACTGGTGGGCTGTCCTAGACCTTAGAGGACGGCCTACTGATGGACCGTACCAGCTGGGGTCCATTTTTAAAAGGCTTGTGATGGCAAAGGCACCGCTGACGGTCAGATAGGAGCTTTAATCCTCATATTCATCATCTCTCACTATGGTTTGCTCCAGCACATTCAGACCACCCAATCACACCAGCAATAACCCCTACTAGGGTAGAAAGTGTCCGCTAGGATGGATTCCAGGGCTGAGTCTAATTCTGAAGATACTTTCTACCTGTGAATGTTGGCCAAGGGCGAGCAGTGAGACGCCGCCCTGTTGTCCTTTAGCACTGACCTTGTTTGGCCCTTATCTGACCCTGTAGCCGATGCAGGCAGTCAGAAAGCCGAATGACATCAACACGAACATTGTTCTAATCCTTTTGAGGTTGCAGACTTTAGTTTGTGTTTTTCTCCAGATTGTGAGGATGGTTACATCAAATGAATTAGAAACATGTGACATGTTTTTACATGTAGGGTTGCAATAACTAACTATTTGCAAATAGTTACTCTCAATACCTCCAGAGTCTAACATTGTCTCCTGTATCTATCATATTATGGGTGTTTTTCCACCCAGAACTCAAGGGTGAGTTCAACAGATCAGCCCAATAGATAGACGGGCTGAATAGAGGGGTTCCTTCATTATGTTTTCAGTCGTCACACACAAGATAGACACTCTCTATGACGAGAGAGATGCTGTTGTTCTTATTCTCATCACATTAGTCGACCGGAATGTCTGGGTGTTTGTCCCCCAGCCTCTGGGTTCTCGGTTCAACCTCGATGTCTGCAGTCTACCTGTGGGCCTCCTTGACCCCCGCCCCCCCCCCCCGGGCTCCGCAGTGACCCTCAAACACTCCAATAGAAGGCTTCTCCACAGCCCTGACCTTACTCTGGCGTCTGGAGCCCTTCTGAACACGTTCCGTTCTCTGGGCGCTTTATGGCGGGAAAGCAAGTTATTCTCTGCTGCGCATACGGCCGTAACACCCCCACACAGCGTCTGCTGAGGGAGACCCCCCAGGGGGGAGCGGTTTGAGAGTGATACTGTAGTGTGTCTGGGGGGGGGGGAGTGAGAGTGATACTGTAGTGTGTCTGGGGGGGGGGGGGGGGGGGTGAGAGTGATACTGTAGTGTGTCGGGGGGGGGGGGGGGGGGGCTGAGAGTGATACTGTAGTGTGTCGGGGGTGGGAGTGAGAGTGATACTGTAGTGTGTCGGGGGGGGGAGTGAGAGTGATACTGTAGTGTGGCTGGGGGGGGGGAGTGAGAGTGATACTCTAGTGCAGGGGTACTCAAGTAGAAATGATGAGGGGCCACAAATTTATTTTTCAGTGACTCAAGGGGCCGGTCGGTATACGTGTGACTGAGGCCGATATATGCTCTGTTTTAGACGTAACGCGTAAGCACGTAAGATACATAACCCCCCCTTAAAATATCCCCCCTTACGTGCTTAAGTGCGTCGGCCAAAATTCCTGACTATGCGACTAAAACACTACGGCCCTACGCAGCTCGCAAAGACTGTGATTGGCCAGCTAACCACATCCTTTCAGGAGTCTCACATTTCCGGTTTTACAGCATAATAGCGCCATTTTTAAAAGGCTTTGACAGAAGCGAATGAAGAATTTTGAAGAAGGAGAAGAAGAAAACACAAGAACGAATTATGATAATTATAAATATATATAGGCCAGCGATTTCCACTTCCACGCCCACAGATTCGTTCGTTGCTCCCCCTACTGTTCTGGCGGAGAATCCCCTTGCAACACGCGCAATCCTTAAGGAACCTTAAAGGAACCGTAAATCAAAACTTGTCTAAAACAAGTCCCTTGTGTAAATTACGTGCTTACGTCTCTGCGTCTAAAACGACCCTAAATCGGCCTTGACTGCTGCTGAGATGGACTGTCTGCCTCGAGTTTGGGAGGGCTGGAGCGGTCTGTGGGTTGGAGTGCTATCTGTTTATCGTTGCAACCCCCAGCCTCGTATTGAGATCGCGGCGCGCGGTTTCAAAATAAGAGCGCCCAGCACGATTTAAAAAAAAAAAAAAATTTAATTAAAAAAACTTTACAAAACAGATCGAGGGCCATTAATAGACACCCCGCGGGCCACAAAAGGCCCGCGGGCCGCTACTTGAGTATGACTGCTCTAGTGTGTCGGGGGGGGGGGCTGAGAGTGATACTGTAGTGTGTCTGGGGGGGGGGGAGTGATACTGTAGTGTGTCTGGGGGGGGGGGGAGAGTGATACTGTAGTGTGTCTGGGGGGGGGGGGGTGAGAGTGATACTGTAGTGTGTCTGGGGGGGGGGAGTGATACTGTAGTGTGTCGGTGGGGGGGGGAGTGAGAGTGATACTGTAGTGTGTTCTGGGGGGGTGGGTGGGGATGGGGGGGGGGAGGAGATGATACCTCTAGTGTGTTCTGGGGGGGGGGGGGGGAGTGAGAGTGATACTCTAGTGTGTCTGGGGGGGGGGGGGGGGGGGGGGCTGAGAGTGATACTGTAGTGTGGTCTGTGGGGGAGGGGGGGAGTGATACGTGAGTGTGTCTGGGGGGGGGGGGGGCTGAGAGTGATACTGTAGTGTGTCATGGGGGGGGGGAGTTGATACCTGTAGTGTGTCCTGGGGGATCTGGGGGGGGGAGTGAGAGTGATACTGTAGTGTGTCTGGGGGGGGAGTGAGAGTGATCACTCTAGTGTGTCTGTGGGGGGGGTGGGGAGTGAGAGTGATACTACTAGTGTGTTCCGGGGGGGGGGGGGGGGCTGAGAGTGATACCGGTAGTGTGTCTG
>NC_079418.1:33101113-33121113 GCF_026213295.1 Gadus chalcogrammus
CCTGGGTCGGCGTTCCCGGGCCCTGGGTCGGCGTTCCCGGGCCCTGGCTCGTCGTTCCCGGGCCCTGGGTCGGCGTTCCCGGGCCCTGGGTCGGCGTTCCCGGTACGTGGCTCGTCGTTCCATGGCCCTGGGTCGGCGTTCCCGGGCCCTGGCTCGTCGTTCCCGGGCCCTGGCTCGTCGTTCCCGGGCCGTGGCTCGTCGTTCCAGGGCCCTGGGTCGGCGTTCCCGGGCCCTGGGTCGGCGTTCCCGGGCCCTGGGTCGGCGTTCCCGGGCCCTGGGTGGGCGTTCCCGGGCCCAGGCTCGTCGTTCCCAGCAGCTGCTCCTCGCGGTCAGATGAAGCTCCGCGCGTTTCAAACCCGCTCAACTTGGGGCGGTGGTCAGCTGACCCCGCGGCGCGCTGACAGCCAATCACATCTATTGACCGGCAGGTTGGGGTCCGGGCCGACAGCCCTGAGGTGGTACGCTCAGCACTTAACCAAGCACTCAACTCTAGGCTCAACCAAAGCACTCAACTGTAGGTTTAAATGAAGCACTTAACTCAACTGTGGGTTGAATTTAATAATTTGAGTATCGTATATATACTTCCTTTCCTTCGTATCGACCCTTAACCGCCAAGCGTCAGGAACAAGAGCAGAACACGACTGAAGCAAGAGCAGAACTTTTAATGTTTTAATTGAACTAGTTGGATGAAAAGACTTAACATGGAACAACATCGACTAAAATCAGTCATTTATGTAAAACATATCGTCAAGGCAACAAAAAGACAACTGATTCCAAAATCAACACTGTATTCAACAGACTTTTTCTTTTTAAGATTCCCACAGTGACCGGTAAGATCGTTCAAAGACTTTCAGAAAGGGAGAGAGAGAGAGAGAGAGAGAGCGAGGAGGAGAGAGATCTGAGAGGAGGAGAATGGGGATGACAGAGAGTAGGAGAGAGGAGAGGCGATGAGATTGGAGAGAGGCGACGAGGAAGAGAGAGAGCGAGATGATGAGAGAGAGAGAGAGTGGTGGATGATGAGATGACGAGAGGATGAGGGAGTGAGGAGAGATGAGAGAGGAGATGAGAGAGAGAGAGAGAGAGAGAGAGAGAGAGAGAGACTTTCTTTCTCTCCCTCTCTCTGTCTCCCTCTCGTTGTTCTGTGGATCATGAACACACAGGATGAGGAAACAGTGGGTTTAGTTTAAAGCCTGCTGTAGTACTCAGGAGTCCACAGGGGCTACTTCTCCAGCAGCGTGTGGCCGTTTGCATCGGGTCAGTCTGAGTCCCCCCCTGACCTGCGATCAGCCGTCCTCCACCACGGTCCACGGGCCTTCAGTGAGGACGACGCTGAGATACGCCCTGTCCCCGGTGGCCAATAGCAGCAGTGTTTTATCAGTCAGTGCATCTTTTGTTCATTCTTTGTGTTTACAAAGGAATACTAAGGAGTACTTATTTAGTACGTGAAGGTAAAATAAAGGGGTTACGTTTCTGGAGTGAAGGAAGATTCATGAAAATAGAAAAAAAAAATCTCTTTCTGTGAGGCTGAGTAGTGAGGGTTAAGGTTGGGGTCAGGGGTCAGGGGTTGGGGGTAGGATTAGGGTCAGGGTTAGGGGTTGGATTTAGGATTAGGGGTAAGGGTTAGGGTCAGGGTTAGGGTTAAGGTTAGGTTCAGGGTTAGGATTAACAATGATCATTGATCACTTGTGAGTACCAGTGTCCTCCGATTAGCATTTGCAGAGCTTCTTCTCATTTTCTATTTCCAAACATTTTTTCTTTAGGGCTGGAAATGACACAGTGTAAGAGAAGATAACGTACTCAAAGGAAC
This sequence comes from Gadus chalcogrammus, assembly GCF_026213295.1. Classification (NCBI taxonomy): domain Eukaryota; kingdom Metazoa; phylum Chordata; class Actinopteri; order Gadiformes; family Gadidae; genus Gadus; species Gadus chalcogrammus. The sequence goes on from NC_079418.1 coordinate 33,102,921, forward strand.
AAAACAGGTCCACATCAGAACACAATGCACAGTAATACAATGTTTGTGACACTAGCCAGTACAAAGGGACTCCGTTCGCTCCTCAAGTCATCGCCCAGCAGCAATACTCCCCACCACCCCTTTGGTTCAAAATAAGACTGTCGGACTTAAAATACAAATACTTATATTTTTTCCTTATTGTGGAACAGAATCGGTCACAATCCAATCTTTCCATGCCCCTCTGAGATCTCAGATCCAGTCTGGGCCAGTCTAGAGTCTGCGGTTAAAGGAGGAGCTTCTCTTTTGCATAAAAGAACCAACGAGGAGCGGCTGCATCAGGAGAACCGTGAGGTCTGAGCGCTGCAGTCTGGAGGCAGACAGCATGTTGGGTTGAAGATAAAACACGTTACCACAGGGCTACGGCCGGGCCAGGAGCTTTGAGGGCCAGCAGGAACACGTTGGCTCAGATTCTGCGTGGTGAAACACCACTAACACCAGTGTGTTCTCACCAGCAGGTCAGCCTCTCCAGCAGGAAGCCATTCTTACGAGTTCATAAAAAAATTAAATAAACTAGAAAACGCAAACACACATCAACAGATGTCGGCCCGCATGCAAACCTTCCACAACAGACAACAAAGTAGAAAAACATTGTACATGGCACCCTGAAAGGACTGCCGGACTGAACCCTAACTCTGACCCCAGGAGAGCGTCACACCAAGGGGCACAGGTTGCTACACTGCTCGACTAAAGGCATGTTTTGGTTTTGGAACTGTTTGTCAATTTCAAAGGTTTATTCAGATTTGGGGCGACAGGCTACTGACTTTACCGTTAAGCTACGATAAACAGGAGAACGTACGAGGCTTCTAGCTCTGCATGGCTGTTCAAACCAAACACTGACACTGAATCAACGTGTCGTTATTCAAGCAGCATGAAGCTCACTCCTACTGCGGTTAGTATTAGTAGACCTGTTCAAAGGCTTTGTGCTCGTGGACTATGAATAGGGCTTGATACACAGAATCAGCCTTAAAGTGTTGAGGTCTAAGCTACTCTGCGGCTCACTGGCTCGTTCCTATTGTAGCTACCGAGGATGCACTTTATTGGTTTGACACCAGCAGGGTGCTATTACGTGGGTGATAGGCTGCACTTTGCTGCTCTATTTAGTGTCTCTATCGCAGTCTCAAGACCGTCTCTCACAATGACCGAAATGTATTATTTATTTTTTTATTATAAAACTTCGTCCATCAAACCCGTTCTCTTACCGGTCTATCTTACTAGTGCTGTCCCCTCCTCACTCCTCCCCTGCTCACTCCTCCCTTCCTTCCTCACTCCTGATTCAAACTCACCTCACCAGCAACCTAACCCTTCAGCAGGAAATCAACTCTCAGTGCAAATTTAGGTTTTTCTGTTCAGAGCGGAGCAGATAATAAAAAGGAGTGCGGTCAATTGCAGTTAGGTTCAAGAGCTTCAAACATAGTGAGCATGTCAGAGATGGACTATATGTGCCACGCTAGCCCCCACATCCATCGTGCTAATGGGGTTGAATTGAATATCGGCTCACATAAAAACTAACTGGATGAAGGGCATACATTTGGCTTTTCAAGTGCAAGTCCGGCAAAAATTGAACCCAAGGTATTTTTCTGCATTAAACACATCAAATAAGCCGTCCAGACGTTGTTTTCCGTTGATCTACCGGAGCAGCGTTAACAGCCCGAATGGCTTACAGTGCATCGCGCCGAATGCCTCCAAATAAGCATTTTTTTAACCACCAATATTGTTTGAAATGGCACCAAACCTCTGCAGTAGCATGACTAGGGTACCTACACCCAAAACTAAGCACCAACAACTTAGTTAGCGAACCTAGAGTTCATTAAAAAAGGAATACTAGTTTACAATACTGTGCCTTACAGGCAAGTCCATGTTTACAGGAGGTCAATTTTAGAAGTCTGTTTTATAACAGTATTTTTAATTAACTCTGGGTTCGCTAACTACGTTGTTGGTGCTTTGTTTTATGTGTATGGACCCTCAACATGCTACTGCAGAGGTTTGGTGCTGTTTTGAGCAATGTTAGTAGTAGTGTAAGCGTTAGCCGCACCGCCCCTAGCCCACTGTTAGCCTCTGGGCTGTTACCATGGCTCCGGGCAAGCTCTCTACTGGTTGATTAATAAACAAAATGTCTGGATGGCTTTTTTGATACTTTTTCATTCAGAAAAAGACCATGGGTTAAATTTTTGCCGGAGTTAACTTTAAGAGTAAGTGAATAAACATTGTTATGAACGTCCTGTCCATGCAGGGCTTCTGCGTCTGGCATGTCACACAGCGCTGACAGGGCTGGGAAGAGGCGATGCACAGTGATCACGATCCTGATCACACAGCGTCACAACGCGGTCCAGGATCCACAGGGAGGTCTTCACAGTGAGGGGGCCCCACGGGGGCGGGGGGGCGGTAGTAAGTGCATAGAGTTAGGAAGGGGTCCCTATTGCTAGGGAGGGGCCACTAGTGTTAGGGAGATGCCCCTAGTGTTAGGGAGGGGCCCCTAGTGTTAGGGGGGGTCCCTAGTGTTAGGGGGGGGCCCTAGTGTTAGGGAGGGGCCCCTAGTGTTAGGGGGGGTCCCTAGTGTTACCCTGCGTTCACACCAAAAGATGCATTTGCTGCCCGAACGAGTTGACGCCGAAGTTTTGCGGTGCAGCAAATCAAGTTTTGCAGCGCAGCAAAAGTTTTGCGGCGCCGCAAAATTTTTGCGGCGCAGCAAAGGTTTTGACGCGCAGCAAAAGTTTTGCTGCGCCGCAGTTTTGCAGCGCGGGAAGTTTCGCGGAACGGCAAGTTTTGCCCGCGGTGCTTCTGAATTCATTCACAACCATGGCCGACATTACGAGCATTGCATGTCTTTACCTGTTGTGGAAGAGGGAGAGACGTTGGAATGCCCGTCGTTTATGGGTTCATGAGACCATTCGGAGCCTGGAAGGCTGGTGCTGCCTGGCACCCAACTGGGTTTTGTTTGGGGTTGTTTTCTAGCCCTTTAGCATACTCATAGTTTAGTTCAACTGTAAACACAACTACACTACAGAATGCTGATTTGTGGGTTTTTTCGAGTTACTAAATAAATGTAACGGTAGTGAACTCTAGGTCACTCCAAGGGAGTAACACTGATTGGCTGTTACGGCATGTCACTCAGTGGCAACGCCTCAGTGGCAACGCTGTTGAACGCTGATTGGCTGTCATCACGCGTTTGCTGCCGAAAAGTTGAAATATTTCAACTCGAGCAGCATTTGACACGCCGCAAAATACGTGAATGCGCCCGCCGCCCGTGCCCGGCAGCAAATCAGATTTTGACGCGCCGCAAATAAAATTTTGCTGCCGGTTTTCTCGGCAGCATTTGCTGCCGCAGCAAATGCTGCGGCAGCAAAGCAGCAACGTGTCTCTACATTCACTTTGAATGGGATCGTGCCGCGCGTCAACTTTTTGCATCTTTTGGTGTGAACGCAGGGTTAGGGAGAGGCCCCTAGTGTTAGGGAGGGGGGGTCCCTAGTGTTAGGGGGGGGGGGGCCCTAGTGTTATGGAGAGGCCCCTAGTGTTAGGGAGGGGGGGTCCCTAGTGTTAGGGAGAGGCCCCTAGTGTTAGGGAGGGGGGGTCCCTAGTGTTAGGGAGAGGCCCCTAGTGTTAGGGAGGGGGGGTCCCTAGTGTTAGGGGGGGGGCCCTAGTGTTAGGGAGAGGCCCCTAGTGTTAGGGAGGGGGGGTCCCTAGTGTTAGGGGGGGGGCCCTAGTGTTATGGAGAGGCCCCTAGTGTTAGGGAGGGGGGGTCCCTAGTGTTAGGGGGGGGCCCTAGTGTTTTGGAGAGGCCCCTAGTGTTAGGGAGGGGGGGTCCCTAGTGTTAGGGGGGGGGCCCTAGTGTTATGGAGAGGCCCCTAGTGTTAGGGAGGGGGGGTCCCTAGTGTTAGGGGGGGGGCCCTAGTGTTATGGAGAGGCCCCTAGTGTTAGGGAGGGGGGGGTCCCTAGTGTTAGGGGGGGGGCCCTAGTGTTTTGGAGAGGCCCCTAGTGTTAGGGAGGGGGGGTCCCTATTGTTAGGGGGGCCCCCCTAGTGTTAGGGAGAGGCCCCTAGTGTTAGGGAGGGGGGGTCCCTAGTGTTAGGGGGGGGGCCCTAGTGTTTTGGAGAGGCCCCTAGTGTTAGGGAGGGGGGGTCCCTATTGTTAGGGGGGCCCCCCTAGTGTTAGGGAGAGGCCCCTAGTGTTAGGGGGGGTCCCTAGTGTTAGGGGGGGGGCCCTAGTGTTATGGAGAGGCCCCTAGTGTTAGGGAGGGGGGGTCCCTAGTGTTAGGGGGGGGGCCCTAGTGTTTTGGAGAGGCCCCTAGTGTTAGGGAGGGGGGGTCCCTATTGTTAGGGGGGCCCCCCTAGTGTTAGGGAGAGGCCCTAGTGTTAGGGAGGGGGGGTCCCTAGTGTTAGGGGGGGGGCCCTAGTGTTTTGGAGAGGCCCCTAGTGTTAGGGAGGGGGGGTCCCTATTGTTAGGGGGGCCCCCCTAGTGTTAGGGAGAGGCCCCTAGTGTTAGGGGGGGTCCCTAGTGTTATGGAGAGGCCCCTAGTGTTAGGGAGGGGGGGTCCCTAGTGTTAGGGGGGGGGCCCTAGTGTTATGGAGGGGCCCCTAGTGTTAGGGGGGGTCCCTAGTGTTAGGGGGGGGGGGCCCTAGTGTTAGGGGGGGTCCCTAGTGTTAGGGGGGGGTCCCTAGTGTTATGGAGAGGCCCCTAGTGTTAGGGGGGGGTCCCTAGTGTTAGGGGGGGGTCCCTAGTGTTAGGGGGGGGTCCCTAGTGTTAGGGGGGGGCCCTAGTGTTAGCGAGGGGGGGTCCCTAGTGTTAGGGGGGGCCCCTAGTGTTAGGGAGAGGCCCCTAGTGTTAGGGACCCCCCCTCGCTAACACTGGGAGGGGGGCCCTAGTGTTAGGGGGGGGGCCCTAGTGTTAGGGAGGGGTCCCTAGTGTTAGGGAGGGTCCCTAGTGTTAGGGGGGGCCCTAGTGTTAGGGAGAGGCCCCTAGTGTTAGGGAGGGGTCCCTAGTGTTAGGGAGGGTCCCTAGTGTTAGGGGGGGGGGCCCTAGTGTTAGGGGGGGGCCCTAGTGTTAGGGGGGGGGCCCTAGTGTTAGGGGGGGTCCCTAGTGTTAGGGGGGGGTCCCTAGTGTTAGGGGGGGGGCCCTAGTGTTAGGGGGGGCCCCTAGTGTTAGCGAGGGGGGGTCCCTAGTGTTAGGGGGGGCCCCTAGTGTTAGGGAGAGGCCCCTAGTGTTAGGGGGGGTCCCTAGTGTTAGGGGGGGGTCCCTAGTGTTATGGAGAGGCCCCTAGTGTTAGGGGGGGGTCCCTAGTGTTAGGGGGGGGTCCCTAGTGTTAGGGGGGGCCCCTAGTGTTAGCGAGGGGGGGTCCCTAGTGTTAGGGGGGGCCCCTAGTGTTAGGGAGAGGCCCCTAGTGTTAGGGACCCCCCCTCGCTAACACTGGGAGGGGGGCCCTAGTGTTAGGGGGGGGCCCTAGTGTTAGGGAGGGGTCCCTAGTGTTAGGGAGGGTCCCTAGTGTTAGGGGGGGCCCTAGTGTTAGGGGGGGGGGCCTAGTGTTAGGGAGGGGTCCCTAGTGTTAGGGAGGGGTCCCTAGTGTTAGGGAGGGTCCCTAGTGTTAGGGGGGGGGGGCCCTAGTGTTAGGGAGGGGCCCCTAGTGTTAGGGGGGGGGCCCTAGTGTTAGGGGGGGGCCCTAGTGTTAGGGGGGGTCCCTAGTGTTAGGGGGGGGTCCCTAGTGTTAGGGGGGGGGCCCTAGTGTTAGGGGGGGCCCCTAGTGTTAGCGAGGGGGGGTCCCTAGTGTTAGGGGGGGGCCCTAGTGTTAGGGGGGGTCCCTAGTGTTAGGGGGAGGGGCCCTAGTGTTAGGGAGGGGTCCCTAGTGTTATGGAGGGGTCCCTAGTGTTAGGGGGGGGGCCTAGTGTTATGGAGGGGCCCCTAGAGTTAGGGAGGGGCCCCTAGTGTTAGGGGGGGGGCCCTAGTGTTAGGGGGGGGCCCTAGTGTTAGGGGGGGCCCCTTGTGTTGGGGGGGGGCCCTAGTGGTAGGGGGGGGGCCCTAGTGTTAGGGGGGGGCCCAGGCAGGGGGTGGATACTCTGGCTTTGGTTGTGCACTGGGTCTAGTTTGGTTTAAACTATTTATTTTCAGTCTTCTCCTCGTAACTTTATTTAATCAGTTTCGCTCACCTGTTAATCATAAAATGAATGATTCAGTAAGATTGATAAGGAGATGCATAAGTGGTCAAATTAAAGCTAATACTTTCTGGTCACGTCTCAGTCGCTGTTACTAAACAGTCTACTCGACCCTTGACTGGGGATCACTAGTTTTCATGGTACAATACAAAGTGAACATTTGGACAGACAGGAATGTAATTCTCCACATTTCGCTTCTGATTATCCCGTATATTAATTTATAATGAACGACGTTCCATAGGTTCATCACATGTCGGCCGACATGAGAACAAACGAAGAAGTGTGGAGGTTTGAAGCACACTGATCATTTGTACTATTTTCAGCGCTGTTATTCTTAGGCTAACTGTGATGCCTCGCTGACAGGCGAGAGTAGACGACCAGACAGAAGCAGCTGATCATAGAACCGACAGGTTACCCTCCTCAGAGTAGACGACCAGACAGAAGCAGCTGATCAAAGAACCGACAGGTTACCCTCCTCAGACAGAAGCAGCTGATCATAGAACTGACAGGTTACCCTCCTCAGACAGAAGCAGCTGATCATAGAACTGACAGGTTACCCTCCTCAGACAGAAGCAGCTGATCATAGAACTGACAGGTTACCCTCCTCAGACAGAAGCAGCTGATCATAGAACTGACAGGTTACCCTCCTCAGACAGAAGCAGCTGATCATAGAACTGACAGGTTACCCTCCTCAGACAGAAGCAGCTGATCATAGAATTCTGCCAGTGGTGCATCCAGTCACAGCGCTGGAAACAGTGCAGAATTATCTGTACGTTTGTAGACAAACAATATGGTTTTCCCGCTTTGAGTAAACGAGTATTCAGAACACACAGGAAATCTTTGGAAAGTAATTGTAACTGTGCTCCCGTCCCATGAGGACGAGATAGGCTACCGTACCGCTGAAGGCGACGGAGGCGGCTAACGCTAAACCAGCCCTCTCCCCTTCTGGAAGTGCCTGGTCTGAACCGGGCCGAGACATCACTCGTGGTACCTCTCTGAACACGCCCGTGGTCCAAGGGGTAAAACAGTAAAACTTAATCATCAAGTATCGGAGGATGATTCTAAATAAATAAAGAATGCATGGATAGTGCTTAGCAACGGCTCTCTGGTGCTACAACGTGCACCCCCCCACAGTGGCCGTCTGTGGTTTGTCATGAATGTGCTCTTACTTTGTTAAACAAATCAACAAGTAGGCGATCATGATGATCAACGAGCGAACGTGGGGAGCTGGGAAGCACAAGACTAATGGCCAACCTCATAAGTCTGTCGTCTTATTTTCCATGCATGTGTTTCTGTCGAGCTTCAGCAGTGAATCGCTATATTTCTATATATTCGCTGTCAATGCACATCATTAGAAAAAACAATGGAAGAGTCTTCGGATAATCAATAAAATATAAGATATATAACAGCTGAACAGGCTTTGTTAAACGTTGACCTCGATGTGGCGAACTCTGATGCGGCCCCCCTGACGGACCAATCGGAACGAGCGAATCCTGCATCCGGCGCTCAGTAGTAAAAGTGCAGTATGTGTTGAACACAGCAGCAGTCGGCGGGGGTCCGGGGGAGCCTTCAACCCCGGGGGTCAGACTCTCATCCCGGTCCTCTGCCGACGGGACGGAGATAAACGTTCATCTCTCCCTCCCTGATCCTCTCTGTCCCCTCTGTCCCTCCTGCTCATTCTCTCTGTATCTCCCCCCCCCCGCCCTCTCTCCCCCGTCTCCCCCTCTTACCTCCCTCCCTTTCTAACTCATCTCCCCCCCAAACCCTCACACCTGGGTTTCCAGGCCGCTGAGTTTGGGGGTGAGGATTCGGGGTGTGACCCCGGAGTTGAGGTCGCGCTCGAACTCCAGCAGCTGGCCCATGAAGTTGAGGTTTGGCGAGACGACGGGCCGCCGCCCACGGACGTACTTGTAGGCGTCGGTCATGGTCATGAGCGTGTGCTTCATGAGGTAGGCGATGACCACAGTGGCGGAGCGGGAAACACCCGCCTGGCAGTGGACCAGCACCCCCTTCCCCGTCTGGTGGGCCTCCTCTGTGAGACAGACAGAACACACTCTGCATCACTCCTCTGAGAGACAGACAGAACACACCCCGCATCACTCCTCTGTGAGACAGACTGAACACACCCCGCATCACTCCTCTGTGAGACAGACAGAACACACTCTGCATCACTCCTCTGTGAGACAGACTGAACACACTCTGCATCACTCCTCTGTGAGACAGACAGAACACACCCCGCATCACTCCTCTGTGAGACAGACAGAACACACTCTGCATCACTCCTCTGTGAGACAGACAGAACACACCCCGCATCACTCCTCTGAGAGACAGACTGAACACACTCTGCATCACTCCTCTGTGAGACAGACAGAACACACCCCGCATCACTCCTCTGTGAGACAGACAGAACACACCCCGCATCACTCCTCTGTGAGACAGACAGAACACACTCTGCATCACTCCTCTGAGAGACAGACTGAACACACTCTGCATCACTCCTCTGTGAGACAGACAGAACACACTCTGCATCACTCCTCTGTGAGACAGACTGAACACACTCTGCATTACTCCTCTGTGAGACAGACAGAACACACTCTGCATCACTCCTCTGTGAGACTGACAGAACACACTCTGCATCACTCCTCTGAGAGACAGACTGAACACACTCTGCATCACTCCTCTGAGAGACAGACTGAACACACTCTGCATCACTCCTCTGAGAGACAGACTGAACACACTCTGCATCCCTGCTCTGTGAGACAGAACACACCCCGCATCACTCCTCTGTGAGACAGACTGAACACACTCTGCATCACTCCTTTGTGAGACTGAACACACTCTGCATCACTCCTCTATGAGACAGACAGAACACACTCCGCATCACTCCTCTGTGAGACAGACAGAACACACTCCGCATCACTCCTCTGAGAGACACACGCTGCATCAGGGCGTCTTTAGCTAGAACAGTCCTCCATCAGCCCCTAGTGAGGGAAGGGCCGAATGAACCACTTCTTAAAGGATGACTCAGGGGCTGTTCAGCCTGGACCCTGTTCCCCTCTGGGCTGTTCAGCCTGGACCCTGTTCCCCTCTGGACTGTTCAGCCTGGACCCTGTTCCCCTCTGGGCTGTTCAGCCTGGACCCTGTTCCCCTCTGGGCTGTTCAGCCTGGACCCTGTTCCCCTCTGGACTGTTCAGCCTGGACCCTGTTCCCCTCTGGACTGTTCAGCCTGGACCCTGTGCTCGGGCTGACCCAGGACTCTTTCGGACGACTTTCTGGCCATCGGCCCAGGATTAGAAGCTTCAGCAGGCAGCCGTGAAGCAGGATGCGCTGGAACCCTTTGAGGCCAATGCACCGTCTGTACCTCCTCTTAAGGGTCAAGGTTACCCTCAGTGATCCTGAGGATCAGAAAAACACAACTTCTGTCTCTACCGTAGTCCCCATGTCTGACTGTAGTCTCCATGTCTGACTGTAGTCCCAATGTCTGACTGTAGTCTCCATGTCTGTCTGTAGTCCCAATGTCTGACTGTAGTCTCCATGTCTGACCATAGTCCCCATGTCTGACTGTAGTCCCCATTTCTGACTGTAGTCCCTATGTCTGACTGTAGTCCCCATGTCTGACTGTAGTCTCCATGTCTGACTGTAGTCCCCATGTCTGACTATATTCCCCATGTCTGACTGTAGTCTCCATTTCTGACTGTAGTCCCCATGTCTGACTGTAGTCCCCATGTCTGACTGTAGTCCCCATGTCTGACTGTAGTCTCCATGTCTTACTGTAGTCTCCATGTCTGACTGTAGTCCCCATGTCTGACTGTAGTCTCCATGTCTGACCGTAGTCTCCATGTCTGACCGTAGTCTCCATGTCTGACCGTAGTCTCCATGTCTGACCGTAGTCCCCATGTCTGACCGTTGTCCCCATGTCTGACCGTAGTCCCCATGTCTGACCGTAGTCCCCATGTCTGACTGTAGTCTGACCGTAGTCTCCATGTCTTACTGTAGTCTCCATGTCTGACTGTAGTCTCCATGTCTGACTATAGTCTCCATGTCTGACTGTAGTCCCCATGTCTGACTGTAGTGCCCATGTCTGACTGTAGTCCCCATGTATGGCTGTAGTCTCCATGTCTGGCCGTAGTCCCCATGTCTGACTGTAGTCCCCATGTCTGACTGTAGTCCCCATGTCTGACCGTTGTCCCCATGTCTGACCGTAGTCCCCATGTCTGACCGTAGTCCCCATGTCTGGCCGTAGTCCCCATGTCTGACTGTAGTCCCCATGTCTGACCGTAGTCTCCATGTCTGACCGTAGTCTCCATGTCTGACCGTAGTCCCCATGTCTGACCGTAGTCTCCATGTCTGACCGTAGTCCCCATGTCTGACCGTAGTCCCCATGTCTGACCGTAGTCTCCATGTCTGACTGTAGTGCCCATGTCTGACTGTAGTCCCCATGTATGACTTTAGTCTCCATGTCTGGCCGTAGTCCCCATGTCTGACTGTAGTCCCCATGTCTGACCGTAGTCTCCATGCCTGACCGTAGTCCCCATGTCTGACCGTTGGGCGAGTGGGGACTGAATGGGGGAAAGGAAGCGTCTGAAAGGAGAGCGGCGATAGTAGCGTGGATAATTGAAGTCTGATTGTCTGGATAATCGACCCTGAAGCCGCACCGTGAGAGCGGGTAATGAGGGGAGTCTGGAGGTCAGATGCTCGTCTGTCCGCAGTATCCCTATCTGCATGCTGGGCCACGCCCCACCCCGCTAACGAGCTGGACCTGACTTCAGCGTGCGGCGGGTAAAGGCTCTCCTGAATGAACAAGCGGACCGCACTGCGACGGGGGGCCTACCGATGAACTCAAACACCTCCTCGAAGTACTGCTGCAGGTTCTGCTTGCTGTTGTCGGTGGCGGGCAGCCTCTTGTAGCGCACCAGGCCGGTGGTCAGGTGGTACAGCGGCAGGTGCGTGGTCACGTTGACCACGAAGCCCACGTTGAGGCGCAGCAGCAAGTCCAGGTCCTCGGCGTCCCGCTCGTTGCCTAGGAACAGGAAGGGCAGGATGGCGCTGATGACGGCGTTCTCGGCGTCTGGCGTCACGGCGCCCTCGTTGGACAGGGAGGCGGGCAGCGAGGAGGACAGAGGGAGGGAGAGGTGCACTGTGGGAAGAGACCAGAAGACCAGAAGAGGATCAGAGGAGAGCACATAGGATTGATATCCGGGAACCGGTCGTGGTCGTGGTCGTGGTCGTGGATTGCGCTGACCAGTATGTGTTGAAGATAAGAAGCTAGGAACTAAACATAAACATAAAGAGCACTCTGAAGGGGGACTAGGAGGTCGCTGAGGTGGTGATGAGCGGCGGGCTTACGGCGGCGGTTCTCCTCGTCCTGGTCGCGGTTCAGGGAGTCCAGGACCAGGTGCAGCGACTGGGCGGAGGGCAGCGACCGCCCCCCCTCCCGCTCCCGCTCCCGCTCCCGCTCCCGCTCCCTCTGCCGGGGGCGGGGCTTGAGGATGAGGGTCCCCGGGTTGGAATGCGGGGGGGAGAAGGAGACGGGGGACTGCGGGGGCGAGGGCGAGTGCGGGCGGTAGGGCATGTCGTCGTACTCCCCCCCGTCCCCCGCCCCCCCCGCCCCCCCCTCGTGGTTCAGCAGCCTCTTCAGCGAGCTCCGCCCGTCCTCCGCGCCCGAGGACACGCCCATGAAGTCCAGGGCGGCCATCTTGCCCTGCCACAGGCGCCGCCTGCCGGCGTGGTCCGTCAGGGGGGTGTGGCTGAACTCCCGGAGGTTCTGGCAGTCCAGCAGGGCCATGCCCCCCCCCGGGGCCTCGCCGTTCTGGCCCCCGCGGCTCAGACAGGACGGCTTCCCGGCCCCGGGGCCTCCGCCGGTGCCGTGGGCGTGGCTCATCTTCCTGGCCAGCTCCTCGGGCCAGATGGTGCGCACGCTGTAGTCGTCGTCGTCAGACTGCGGGAAGGCGCCGGCCTGGGGGTGGGCCGCCGGCCCCCTCCCCGGGGGTGTGCTGCGGCGGGGGTTAAAGGTCACCACGATGGGGTCGCTGCTGCAGTAGCTGCAGGAGGAGCTGGCCGTCTGGCTGGCCTTGGGGTCGCAGCCCGTCACGCAGCTGTGGAGGGCGCGCAGCGGCGCCGAGGGGGCGCAGGGCAGGCACCCGCCCACCAGACGCTTACGCAGCAGGGCGGGGCTCTCCAGAGGCCCCGCCCCCGAGGAGGAGGAGCACGACACGCACGCCAGCGGCCGGAGGAGGCGGGGCCGGCGGTCGGACGCCGTGCTGTTGGAGGAGGAGGTGTTGGAGGAGAGGCAGCCCCCCAGGCCCCTCAGACCCATGGCCCGGCCCGCTACGTCGCCGCCCCCCCCCCGGCCCCCCGCCCGGCCCGCCGCCGTCTGGACGCAGGAGAAGGAGGAGGAGGGACTCCCGCCGCCGCCGCCGCCGCCGCCGCCGCCGCCGCCCTGGCAGCCCCGGCCGAAGCCCTTGCGCCGCACCAGCTCCCAGCAGCCGCAGTTGAAGGGGTAGGAGAGGTCTATGGTGCAGGTGTGGTCGGGGCTGGGGAAGCCCCCCACGCCCGAGGAGCCGGGGGACAGCGGGAGACCATGGAGGGCGGGGGGCCGGGGGCGGCGCTGGTCCCGGCCCGCGGGGGCCGAGCGGAAGGAGGAGGGGCCTTGGGAGAGGGGGTTGAGGGTAGGGGGGGAGGCGGGGTAGCTGGGGTTCAGGACGGAGGCATGGGGCAGGGCCGGGGGGGGCTGCGGGCCCGGCAGCAGGCTGCTGGGGTCCTGCTGGGCCGCTCCCAGTTTGCTCCTCCTCCCGCCGCCCGACGCTGCCTCGCCGCCCCACCTGGCGAGGAGTCCCGGAGCGCCGTTGGCGTTCTCCTTCTCCCTCCGGGGTTTGTTGTGCTGCTGCGACGCGGCCGGGACGAACTGCAGGCCGCCGCTGTCGCCGCCGTGGTCGTGCCGCTGACCCCGATGCTCGTGGTCGTAGCTGTTGTCGTGGTCGTAGCCGTTGACGTGGTCGTGGTCGTGGTCGTGGTCGTGGTCGTAGCCGTTTTCGTGGCGCTGGCCGCGCTGCTCGTGGCTCAGGTGCAGCGAGACGCGCTTCCCGCCCTTGCCTCCTTTCAGACTCCCGCCGTGCCTGGGGGCGTGGCCCTCACCGTGCCTGGGGGCGTGGCCCTCACCGTGCCTGGGGGCGTGGCCCTCACCGTGCCTGGGGGCGTGGCCTTCGCCGTGTCCGGCCTCCAGGGACACCTTGATGTCGACGGCGTGCGTGTGCGAGGGCAGCCGGGGGCCCAGGGCCACCGTGCCGTTGCTGTGGCGATGGCTAGGGTCGTAGCCGGTCACAAACGGCGAGGAGGACAGCAGCACCACGGGGGGGTCGGGCTGCAGCGGCGGGCCTCGGGGCGGCCGGCGCTCGCCTCCCAGGCTCAGGGAGCCGCAGGAGTACGGGGACAGCTGGGGCGGCGGCAGGCAGGAGGACGCATGGAAGAGCTGGCCGCTGACGCAGGGCGGCGGCAGCGGCGGCGGCGGGCGCGAGGGGTAGCGGGGGAGGTGGCGGGGGGGGGGGGAGGACGCCGGGCAGTGGGAGAGGTTCTTGGGGCGCTGGAGGAGCACTATACGCTCGTCGAGAGGGAGGGGTGGCATCTGGTACTGGGGGGCGCTAGAGGAGGAAGAGGAAGAGGAGGAGAGCGGAGGGGGGAGGGAGGAAGAGGAAGAGTTGGAGGAGCAGGAAGAAGAACAAAGATACAGTTAGGACCAGCCTTCATGTCATTTTCCATAAGACGATAAACATTTAGCGGAGAACACATCTGGGCGGTGGAGCATCGCGTGAGGATGCGCATCAAGTCTATCTTCAGACATTTGTTGAAGACACTCCTAATATACCCGTGTTATTATTAGAGGTCCTTCCTCATAAACAAATGTGTGGTTAGGAAAGTCACTTCAATTATTATTTCTGCTTAAAACGAAATAAAATTGTAATATGGTACACATAGTAACCCATGCAGACGTTTTACTATCCCACAGCAAATACCAGGAGACAAGACCAGCACTGCACTCAGTTGGACTGCTTCCTCCAACTGCTTCCTCCAACTGCTTCCTCATGTTTAACACTCAAGTATTAACAGGAAGTCAGATCTCAGGGTAATAGCTAATTAGGTCATGCTAAATCATTTAAATGGGTTATGCCTCTGTGTGTGTGCGTGTGTGCATGCACACACACACACACCTGTTACACCACGGCTATCCAGGCTGTTACACCACAGTCTTATCACAATTTACCAAACGTAATAATACTGAATATTCATTCATATTTTTGAGAGGCATTGGGGATTAAAAAGCACCCCTTACTGTTCGGCGACCTTCTAGCAGGAGGGATCAACCAACACACTGACACACACATCCCATGATCAAAGCAGCATTTCCTTTGCTTCTTTCACTGGCCCAGCTGTCCCCAATCCATTATATCTTATACATGCACATCTTATATTGCACATGGCATGTCTGAATCCCAGATCAGGCAGTGGCTGCACAAAGTCAATATTAACTACAATACACAGCCCAGACCACACCGTAACACATGAAATATACAGACATGACAGTATGCTGAAGTTTGTTGTGCAGAAAATCCATAACCCTGAAATGACCAATCCAACACCCTTTCTACTACACTATAAACCTTCTGTTGTTAAAATACCAGAGTTCATGTAGATGTGTATCGCACAGATTCTTATTGGGTTTAAAGGACTCCTATTTGACCACCCCATTTCAAGAGCTACCCTCGGCTATATATACTGCATATATACATTATATATATATATATATATGTATATATATGCCTGCGGGTTGTGATGTCACTACAGGGTGGACCTGGACCTGGGGAGATGGCAGCCCTTTAACGAGGAGGAGGAGCCAATAGAATCTGTCACTCTCAGGGTCAAACACTGATTGGTTGAAGGGGTGGGGGACACGGGAACACTTCACGACCACACCAGTTCAGCGGGGACAGGATGTGACGTCACGGACGTCAGATCACGGGACCACACCGGTACCAAGGTGTGGGGGGGGGATACCAACCCATGGCGAGGGGGCGCGTCCTCGCAGGGCGCCGGCCGATCTCAGGCTCGTGGCGGGTCTCAGTGGCGCCTGTGTGGTGGGGGAGGGGGCAGGGGGGGGGGGGGGGTTACATGTGACCCAGTTTCAGCGTGATGATGATGGCGATGGAAGGCGCCTCAGCGGCGGTGGCGCTCAGCGCCCGAGGCGGTCGTCCTCCACTCTGATCCACCTCAGCCTCCAGGTGGCGTGGTCACACCGCCACAACCGGGCTGGGGTTAGTAGTCCGAGGGTTGGGGGTCACACTGTCACAACCGGGGTGGGGTTAGTAGTCTGAGGGGTTTGGGGTCACACCGCCACAACCGGCTGGGGTTAGTAGTCCGAGGGTTGGGGGTCACACTGTCACAACCGGGGTGGGGTTAGTAGTCCGAGGGGTTTGGGGTCTCACCGTCACAACCGGCTGGGGTTAGTAGTCCGAGGGGTTTGGGGTCTCACCGCCTCCACAGGGCTGGGGTTAGTAGTCCGAGGGGTTTGGGGTCACACTGTCACAACCGGCTGGGGTTAGTAGTCCGAGGGGTTTGGGGTCACACCGCCTCCACAGGGCTGGGGTTAGTAGTCCGAGGGGTTTGGGGTCACACCGCCTCCACAGGGCTGGGGTTAGTAGTCCGAGGGGTTTGGGGTCACACTGCCACAACCGGGCTGGGGTTAGTAGTCCGAGGGTTGGGGGTCACACTGTCACAACCGGCTGGGGTTAGTAGTCCGAGGGGTTTGGGGTCACACCGCCACAACCGGGCTGGGGTTAGTAGTCCGAGGGGTTTGGGGTCACACCGCCTCCACAGGGCTGGGGTTAGTAGTCCGAGGGGTTTGGGGTCACACTGCCACAACCGGGCTGGGGTTAGTAGTCCGAGGGGTTTGGGGTCACACTGTCACAACCAGGCTGGGGTTAGTAGTCCGAGGGGTTTGGGGTCACACTGTCACAACCAGGCTGGGGTTAGTAGTCCGAGGGTTGGGGGTCACACTGTCACAACCGGCTGGGGTTAGTAGTCCGAGGGGTTGGGGGTGTAGTCTTTGGACCAAGCCACATGACAACAGAATCGTTAACACCTCGTAATGACCGTTGTTTAATCACCAGCTCACAGAGGCCATTGGCAGCAGGGCGATATACTCGTAGTATGATGGATTACATCTCTGTAATTACACTGGGGCTAATTATAGCCACGCAGAGCCCACCAACCACAGCACTGACACATGGCAGGAGGACTCGTCTCCAAAGGTGGGACGGCAGGCAGACACAGACGACACTCACAGGATTAGAAACGCCACATATTCAATCGGTACAAAACGGCCAAATTAATGTGTGACAGCCCCAAGAAGGCATGTCCCCCCTCCCCCCTGGTCACGGAGTCCGGCGAGACTAATGAACGAAGATCCCTCAGACTCCGGCCTCATCGACTAAACGATTGTATGGGAGCCCCAGCTCCCCACAGACCACCTGTCACTGTTCTATGAACGATGGTTCATGATGGGGTTTACACCGGCAGCGTTCAGGAGAGGGCTTGTTAGCCTATATGTGCTATCGGTCCTCCCTGGGATTGCTTTGAGACGGATGCATCCTCCACCTCCGTAGGCCTGTAGGCCTATAGGCCGATAGGCCTACAGGCCTATCGGCCCAGGCCCGGGCCTATCTGGGTGGACACTGCCACGAGAGATGTCGAAACGGGTCGATTTGGAGATGGCTTGTCACGACTCATTGACATCACCACTGGAGGTATAGTAGACCGTGTCTCGGTCGATCCCAGTAATAGTGGGATCATCCGATAGTTTGATATTAGATTATCCCTAATAGAGTGAAGACGGCTTTAATGAGATGGTTTCCTCCCTCTGTCTCCACAGTGAGAGCGCCGTCTGTGAGTGGACTTCATGTCTCTATCCCGGGACAGAGCAGGATGCTCATGAAGACAGGCCCGACAGGGCGCTGGGTCACGCTTCTGACTGCAGAGGACGGAGGGAGTATGTCAAAGTAAGGAATGAACTGCTCACTAGGTCGCTGTGTCTTCGTTAGTCTGCTTTATTTTCCTCTTCCTATTATCTTATGCTTGTTATGTAATGGTTCAGGTTTAATCTTTTTGTTTCTCACCACTCGATGCTCGTGAAGTTTTTTTTGATAAGCGCGTGGGTGTTGGGGAATATTGTAATGACGAAGATACCGTAACACCTTTTCAGCAGCAACAGGAGCTAATCCATGAGGGTTCAGGCCTTAAAATGAGGGATTCTAATCTGTAAAGGTGCCAAGAACGAGGTCTAAGAGCTTATGCTGAGCAGACCGCCTATAGCCCCTATGGAAGTGTTGGACTAACCCGGTTTAACAAAGCCGCCCTGAGTTCTAATCAGTATTATGTAAGTGGAAGACGCGGCTCCATGGAACAAAGCAACAGTCGGGCTCAGAGACTATTTTCAGATCTCAGATTTTCTACAACAAACGACCCAAAGATTTATCTTGGAACCCGTAGGGAGGGAAGGACAAGGAGTCTAATCCTGGAGCGGAGTGGGACGGCTCTGTCAGCTTCTGAGGAATCTGTTTCTGTGCGTAAACATGAAAAACAACCGGGGCTTTGAACTCCGAGGTCTGTGTCTATATATAGAGGAGCCCGGTTATTAATGCCGGGGTGATGTCAGGTTAGGCTGGCGCCCGGCCACCCAACGGGCTGATCCGGCCCCCGCTCTCTGAGAGTAAGGAACCAGAACGGGGGGGCCATCCTGAGCGCTGTGCTCCCGGTGTCAGACCACCGAGGGACGGGTGCTCCGGAGACGGCCAGACCCTCTCTGACCGATCGCTGCTCTGACACGGCTCGCTGGCCCGCGATGATGTAACGGTGGCACCGCGTCACCGCTGACTGATGTCATAACCCGATGATGTAACCATGTCGGGACCTTCTGATGCACTGTGATGTCATGATGTAACGATGATGGAGTGAGGTCACGATGTC
>NC_079418.1:33126522-33131522 GCF_026213295.1 Gadus chalcogrammus
TCTCTCCCCCTCTCTCCCCCTCTCTCTCTCTCTCTCTCCCCCCTCTCCCCCCCCCCCCTCAGAAGCCGGGGATGTGGCAGTAGGCCTCCAGGGAGGACAGCAGGATGTAGATTAACCAGCAGGACAGGAACAGGCCGAGGGTGAGGAGCTTGGCAGTCCGCGGCCCCCCCAGCTCGCCCCCCGCCACGCCCGGCCGGCGGCGGTACAGCAGCACCATCACGCAGCACACCGCCATCACCGTGAACAGCGTGACGGAGAAGGCCAGCGAGCCGGGGTTCACCAGGAACTTCTGCCCGCGGGAGCTCCAGTAGACGGAGGCGATGGTCCAGGCCACGCCGATGCCCAGGAACACGTTGACGGCGTTGGAGCCCGTCACGTTGCCGATGGACGCGTCGGCGTACTGGTCCTGGATGGCCGCCACCTTACTGGCGAAGGTGTCTGTGGCGTGGAGCCAGCGAGGGAGAAGGAGAAGGAGGAAATGGTTGGAGCCACCGTTGCAATATTTAGGTTATATTACTATTAAAGATGACTTTAAGTCGCACTTAAGACGGAAAATTCAGGAGTATTTTTTTTTTTTCGTTAACATTTTTATGTAAAAACCTAAAGCCTTTATTTATATTGAGCTGCACTATATTTACATCACTTTTTTCAATTGACTTCTATCTTTTCTCAAGTGTCCGGTCTGAGTTCACCGCCTCATGAATCATCGGTTGAAAAGTGAGGCTCCAGCATCAACGTGTGAAGAAACCGCCGGACCAAACGCGTCCACTGGGCGGAGGAGGGTCTCTGTTCAGCAGTGCTCTCCTCTCTTGTAGTTCAGGAGGTAATCAACTTCACTTCATGGTTCATTTTATTTCAGTTTATCGGCGGCGGTGCGTTTGAAGCGCTGACTGTTCAGAGCGGCTGGTGTTTAAACCACGGCGTCAGTCAGCTCCCAGGAAGACTGGCCTGGCTAGACCGCTAGGACCCTCAGGACCCTCTAGGACCCTCTAGGACCCTCCAGGACCCTCAGGACCCTTTAGGACCCTCAGGACCCTCTAGGACCCTCTAGGACCCTCTGGGACCCTCTGGACCCACTAGGACCCTCTAGGACCCTCTAGGACTCTCTAGGCCCTTCCGGGACCCTCTAGGACCCTCTAGGACCCTCTAGGACCCTCCAGGACCCTCTAGGACCCTCTAGGACCCTCTAGGACCCTCTAGGACCCACTAGGACCCTCCAGGACCCTCTAGGACCCTCTAGGAACCTCAGGACCCTCTAGGACCCTCTAGGACCCTCTAGGACCCACTAGGACCCTCCAGGACCCTCTAGGACCCTCCAGGACCCTCTAGGACCCTCCAGGACCCTCTAGGACCCTCTAGGAACCTCAGGACCCTCCAGGACTCTCTAGGACCCTCTAGGACCCTCTAGGAACCTCCAGGGCCCTCTAGGACCCTCAGGACCCTCTAGGACCCTCTAGGACCCTCCAGGACCCTCTAGGACCCTCTAGGACCTGGCCTGTCCTCCGAGGCTAGAAGGGAGACAGTAGATGCTCTTCATTGTGCGCAGGACGGTCGGCCCCGTGGTTCAGACCCAGAGCTGAAGGCTGACGTTAAGCTGGGTTGTGTGACAGGACTTGGACGTACAGAGACAGGGAGCTGGAAATAACGCGAGAAAGACATCCCAGAATAATCACGTTTCCAGTGCAGTGCTACCACCAAGACTTTATCAGCTATCACACGCACACACGCACGCACGTTCGTGCATAAACCCACACACACACACGTACTTGCATACACACAAACACACACATGCACACATACAACCATACATATAGGCACACACGCATGCACACAGCAAACCATACATACACGCACACACACAACCACACACACGTGCATGCACACAAAGCAGTCTGTTGTCACACATAAATAAACACACACGAACATACAAATACATACACATGCATGCACACACACAACCACACATGCATGCACACGTTCACACAAAGCTGCCGGTTGTCAACGGCATAATGGCGGGATACATATTTAGTAAGCTGCCGAGCTTCCCACTGAGCTACTCCCCAGAAACCAGTTAGACGTTATTCCTCAGCTGGTTTTCTCCCTGTAGCCTATGAAGCTGTTTCTTTAATCCAAGGATCTGAACGCTGGTCCTCCACTGATGAACCATTAACCGTTACCGATTCGTAACAGAATGCAGAACCCAAAGCAGGGCAGGTGGGTTCCACCCGCTGAACACAGACCTCTGGCTGCAGGGGTCGGTGAGGGCGAGCCGCTCTGACACGGACCAGTCGATACGTTAACGTAATGAGGAGCAGGCAGCCCTCCACCTACTGAGGCTCTGCAGAGAGCCGGTCGCTATAGTTACAGGTGGGATGGAGCTCCATTCAGACGCTAAGGGAACCACGGCAATCTAGGAGACACTTTTATCCAACGTGATTGAGAGTAAATAATGCGACGGACAGTGGATGGTGTGAATTCAGGACGAGGTTGGGGACCGGAGTATCCTGCAGTACTTTGGCTACCTCTAGCTCACTGTGAAGAAAGACACACAACACAGCTCTGAGCCTGAGAGGGTCGGAGGAACCTCCTCCTGATCCAGGTCTAGATCACTAGTGATGTGACAGGTCTAGATCACTAGTGATGTGACAGGTCTAGATCACTACTGATGTCACGGGTCTAGATCACTAGTGATGTGACAGGTCTAGATCACTAGTGATGTGACAGGTCTAGATCACTACTGATGTCACGGGTCTAGATCACTAGTGATGTCACAGGTCTAGATCACGAGTGATGTCACAGGTCTAGGTCACTACTGATGTCACGGGTCTAGATCAATAGTGATGTGACAGGTGCAGATCAGTAGTGATCTCACAGGTCTAGATCACTACTGATGTCACAGGTCTAGATCACTAGTTATGTCAAAGGTCTATATCGCTAGTGATGTGACAGGTGCAGATCACTAGTGATCTCACAGGTCTAGATCACTTGTTATGTCACTGGTCTAGAGAACTAGTGATGGGACAGGTGTAGATAACTAGTGATGGGAAAGGTGTAGATCACTAGTGGTGTCACAGGTGTAGATCACTAGTGATGTCACAGGTGTAGATCACTAGTGATGTCACTAGTAGACAGGTGTAGATCACTAGTGATGTCACTAGCAGACAGGTGTAGATCACTAGTGATGTCACAGGCGGGGGGAGGGGACCCACCTGGGACGGAGGTCCCGAGCGCCACAAACACCACGGCGGTGACGGAGTCCTTGAGGCCGACGGTGCAGCCGAAGTGCGAGGCGAGGTCTCCGGTGACGGCCGTCAGAACGCCGATCAGGGAGATGGACACGAAGAAGCAGGCCCAGCCGTTCCAGTACTCGGTGGGCGGCACGAAGGCGAACAGAACCTTCCAGAACACGGTGAGGAAGTGCATGATGTAGTCGAAGCAGGAGGGCAGGCGCTCCTCGCCGCTGTCCTCATCGTCATCGTCACCTGGGGACAAACAAACAAACACATAAACAAACAGACAACAGATACATAAACAAAGAGACAAAGACATAAACAGACGAACAAACACATAAACAAACAGACAACAGATACATAAACAAAGAGACAAAGACATAAACAAACGAACAAACACATAAACAAACAGACAACAGATACATTAACAAAGAGACAAAGACATAAACAAACCAACAAACACATAAACAAACAGACAACAGATACATAAACAAAGAGACAAAGACATAAACAAACCGACAAACGAACAAACACATAAACAAACAGACAAACAAAGACATAAACAAACTGACAAAGACGTAAACAAACAGACAAACAAACACATAAACAAACAAATAAAATAAAAACAAATAAACAACCTTTGGTCCAGCAACACCTTCAGAGTAAAAGCCCTCAGCCGTCCTCTTAAAGGCCGCACCACGACATGATACCAAAGTAAAGGTCCCAATAGCAGCCCCTCACCACAAGGCTGCTACACTCAAACCACTTGAAATCCTACCAAATATTAATTATTCAAGGATATAATCTTTCTTGGTGTTGACTTGGTGTTCACCAAGTCATGCATTTTTGATACTGTGATAAAATCAGCAGACCTTAAAAGATATTCGAACAGGCCTCCCATCTGAGGCTAAACACAGTAGAACAGGCCTCCTATCAGGTTAAACACAGTAGAACAGGCCTCCTATCAGGTTACACACAGTAGAACAGGCCTCCTATCAGGTTAAACACAGTAGAACAGGCCTCCTATCAGGTTACACACAGTAGAACAGGCCCCCTATCAGGTTACACACAGTAGAACAGGCCCCCTATCAGGTTACACACAGTAGAACAGGCCTCCTATCAGGTTAAACACAGTAGAACAGGCCTCCTATCAGGTTACACACAGTAGAACAGGCCTCCTATCAGGTTACACACAGTAGAACAGGCCTCCTATCAGGTTACACACAGTAGAACAGGCCTCCTATCTGAGGCTAAACACAGTAGAACAGGCCTCCTATCAGGTTACACACAGTAGAACAGGCCTCCTATCAGGTTACACACAGTAGAACAGGCCTATCAGGTTACACACAGTAGAACAGGCCTCCTATCAGGTTACACACAGTAGAACAGGCCTCCTATCAGGTTACACACAGTAGAACAGGCCTCCTATCAGGTTACACACAGTAGAACAGGCCTCCTATCAGGTTACACACAGTAGAACAGGCCTCCTATCAGGTTACACACAGTAGAACAGGCCTCCTATCTGAGGTTTAATTGCAAACCTATCAAATAAAATCCCTTGGCAGTGAAAGCCCAGGAGTGGACCATCACACTAAAGGCCCCTCAAGTCATTTTTATGTAAGCCTGTGTAAGCCCACACTAGTGGGCGTGTCTCTGGATGGTTATCACCATAGTAACTGCAGGGATATCACTGTGGAGTCGAAAAGCTTTCTGTACTCCACAGGACAGCACTCCACAACAGCTGCTGGTGGAGCTGGTGGAGGTGGTGGT
>NC_079418.1:33136522-33144022 GCF_026213295.1 Gadus chalcogrammus
ATACATGTTACTAACAGGTGGGTGACGGGTCAATACAGCGCTTACTGTTAATGCTATAGGTTATACATGTTACTAACAGGTGGGTGACGGGTCAATACAGCGCCTACTGTTAATGCTATAGGTTATACATGTTACTAACAGGTGGGTGACGGGTCAATACAGCGCCTACTGTTAATGCTATTGGTTATACATGTTACTAACAGGTGGGTGACGGGTCAATACAGCGCCTACTGTTAATGCTATAGGTTATACATGTTACTAACAGGTGGGTGACGGGTCAATACAGAGCTTACTGTTAATGCTATAGGTTATACATGTTACTAACAGGTGGGTGACGGGTCAATACAGCGCCTACTGTTAATGCTATTGGTTATACATGTTACTAACAGGTGGGTGACGGGTCAATACAGCGCCTACTGTTAATGCTATAGGTTATACATGTTACTAACAGGTGGGTGACGGGTCAATACAGAGCTTACTGTTAATGCTATAGGTTATACATGTTACTAACAGGTGGGTGACGGGTCAATACAGCGCCTACTGTTAATGCTATAGGTTATACATGTTACTAACAGGTGGGTGACGGGTCAATACAGAGCTTACTGTTAATGCTATAGGTTATACATGTTACTAACAGGTGGGTGACGGGTCAATACAGCGCCTACTGTTAATGCTATAGGTTATACATGTTACTAACAGATGGGTGACGGGTCAATACAGCGCCTACTGTTAATGCTATAGGTTATACATGTTACTAACAGGTGGGTGACGGGTCAATACAGCGCCTACTGTTAATGCTATAGGTTATACATGTTACTAACAGGTGTGTGACGGGTCAATACAGCGCCTACTGTTAATGCTATAGGTTATACATGTTACTAACAGGTGGGTGACGGGTCAATACAGAGCCTACTGTTAATGCTATAGGTTATACATGTCACTAACAGGTGGGTGACGGGTCAATACAGAGCTTACTGTTAATGCTATAGGTTATACATGTTACTAACAGGTGGGTGACGGGTCAATACAGCGCCTACTGTTAATGCTATAGGTTATACATGTCACTAACAGGTGGGTGACGGGTCAATACAGAGCTTACTGTTAATGCTATAGGTTATACATGTTACTAACAGGTGGGTGACGGGTCAATACAGCGCCTACTGTTAATGCTATTGGTTATACATGTTACTAACAGGTGGGTGACGGGTCAATACAGCGCCTACTGTTAATGCTATAGGTTATACATGTTACTAACAGGTGGGTGACGGGTCAATACAGAGCTTACTGTTAATGCTATAGGTTATACATGTTACTAACAGGTGGGTGACGGGTCAATACAGCGCCTACTGTTAATGCTATTGGTTATACATGTTACTAACAGGTGGGTGACGGGTCAATACAGCGCCTACTGTTAATGCTATAGGTTATACATGTTACTAACAGGTGGGTGACGGGTCAATACAGAGCTTACTGTTAATGCTATAGGTTATACATGTTACTAACAGAACACATGTGAGAATGAATGAATATCCATGCTATAGAATGTATGTTGAGTATGTAGCGCTTAAAGATGAGAGGATACGTAAGGCGTTAGTGTATGCTACACGTGAACTTCCTAAGATGGCGCAATTTGATTGGTTCGCTATCTCTGGATATTGGGCAATATCCCGTGATCGAGATCTCAAACTCTGGATATTGTTTTCTAATGGCGTGACAGCCGTCTCGTCACGCTCATAAAAACAAATAAATCCTGGCAAAAAGTGTTATCTAGTTTATTTTGGGAGTGTTCTCGTGTAGTATATACTAGTACAATCATACGCCTCAGGCTCCGGGGACAGTGGGGAACGCTCCCTCCGCCTGCTGCGATTAATTATTAATTAACATAGCGAGGACTGGACAGGTGTACGCCAAATGTATTGGCTATAGAATGTATCGTTAAAAAAGAGTAAAAAAACAGATGTATAGCATACATAGATACATAGCATCGTAAAATTGAAAGTGTCATGATTCCACCGGAGGGTTTCAAACATTCTAGAAAACCCAAGCCCCCATTTGTTATTCTTCTGACTTAAGGAAAAGCAGCAAGATGGCAGCTGGGAATGGGTCTGACATCTTGCGATGCGTCCTATAGAAAGCTTTCTCTAGGCTGTAACAAGTGTGTTCTTACTTTAACACCGTTATTCCGGGGACGAGAGACAGCCTGTTTTATTGTTTACTGTATTGAATTATGTTTGGTTCAAACAAAGCCCCCAGCAGATGGTGTGCTTGTCCACCTGAGAACTGGACTGTTTCCAATCAGAGCATGAAGTCAAAACAAATGATTTATTACGTCCCAAAGACACACTCAATGGCAGTACACTAACATTCACATTGTGTTAAACACAGCAACACAAAATGTGTTCTCCTAATGAACCTCCTGATGCAACCCACCCACCATCACCCAGGGCAGAATAATCATGCTTGATTAGGATTGTTTTTATGACGATTATTATGTTTCAGACAAGTGCGTATTTAGAAGGTGTTTTTCGACGACTCTCAGCGAACGGAAATGTACTGAAACAGTTTGTTATATCACTTCCCCGGTCGAAGCGTGTCATCTCCATCTCCCTCTTAACAACGTGGGCGGCGTTTCTATTTCTGTCTACTCAAATCTCTACTCATATATCTACACTCTACTGGAATACCTACTGCTATACCTACTGGACTCATTCTCTACTCATAGATCTACTCCCTACTTGAATATCTTCTCATATTTCTACACTATACTTGAATATCTTCTAATATCTACTCTCTATTTGAATATATACTCATACATCTACCTAACTCAAATCATTTCTCATATTTCTTTAAAATATACTTTTATAATATAATTAATCTTATTTCTCTCTCTACTTGAATCAATGTAATGTTTTGTTTATTCATGCTAAGGTGCCGGACAATTCAAGAGCACAAACATAATACATACATCCAACACGCATTAACAACAACAAAGATGGCAGCAGGAAAAGGCGATGTCACCGATTATAATTGTAGTATACAATCTAAAAGCAAACTGAAATACAATAGAAAAGTAATTTAACTAGAACTGCAAGCAGTTATGCAGGGGTCCAAGAAGTGTGCATTTCGCCGGCACAACGCGACAAGAAATGTGCATTTCGCCGGCACAACGCGAGGCAAGTATTCAAAACGCTACCGTGAACAACATGTGGATATAAAGGTTTTGACTGTGGGAGCTATTGAATCAGTCAAATAAGCAATAGTCGCATTATCATGTAGTAGTATTCCCATTCCTCCGACAATCAAGGACACAACCTCTCTCTCGCTCCATTGGCCAACGGCTCCACCAATCCCCTCACAGAAGCCGACTGAACAGTGTAATTTAAAAAACTTTAATATTATAAAATCGTAAATAATTCAGATGGAATGAAGTCTTATGAGTGTTACGATAAAGGTCAACCTTAAGTGGTTACCTTAAGTGGCTAACGACCTTTCAGAGGTTTTTGGGGAAACATTAGAAGCCTGCTGGTAAACAGCCGACCGTATCTTATCTAGTATTCCACAAACATGCCGCAATACTTTCCAGTTATTTTTCATCAGCCCCATAATGTTTCTACTTGTTTATTTATTATTTATTATCCATTTATTTAATATTTATTATTCATTTATGTATTATTTATTATTCATGCCTTTTACCCAGCATACGTGTTCTGTTCCCGGCTCAGTGAGGAGCGAAGATACGGAGAGAAAGAGTTTGAGATGAGAGACGGACATCTGTTCACCGACGGCCTATGGTACATCCCAGCATGCACCTGTCCCAGCATGCACCTGTCCCAGCATGCACCTGTCCCAGCATGCACCTGTCCCAGCATGCACCCGGCAACCAAGCTTCAGCAACTCTTTTTAATGTCTACGATTCATACATACAATTCTTTGTTGACACGTAGCCGTGGTAACTCTAAATGGGCCCATGGCTTCCTGTAACTCAGTGTCACGTGACAGGTCTTACCTGGCCGCCTGACTCAGACTTTAGGCAAAGTCTGAGTCAAAGATCAATACAACATAACTGAAAGGTTAAGGGTCGAATGAATCACATCCCTGCTGACTGGCACCGGGCCAGAACACCTGGATAAAGAGCCGGACCAGGGCTCCGTTCCAACACCTGGATAAAGAGCCAGACCAGGGCTCCGTTCCAACACCTGGATAAAGAGCCAGACCAGGGCTCCGTTCCAACACCTGGATAAAGAGCCAGACCAGGGCTCCGTTCCAACACCTGGATAAAGAGCCAGACCAGGGCTCCGTTCCAACACCTGGATAAAGAGCCAGACCAGGGCTCCGTTCCAACACCTGGATAAAGAGCCAGACCAGGGCTCCGTTCCAACACCTGGATAAAGAGCCAGACCAGGGCTCCGTTCCAACACCTGGATAAAGAGCCAGACCAGGGCTCCGTTCCAACACCTGGATAAAGAGCCAGACCAGGGCTCCGTTCCAACACCTGGATAAAGAGCCAGACCAGGGCTCTGTTCCAACACCTGGATAAAGAGCCAGACCACGGCTCCGTTCCAACACCTGGATAAAGAGCCAGACCAGGGCTCCGTTCCAACACCTGGATAAAGAGCCAGACCAGGGCTCCGTTCCAACACCTGGATAAAGAGCCAGACCAGGGCTCCGTTCCAACACCTGGATAAAGAGCCAGACCAGGGCTCCGTTCCAACACCTGGATAAAGAGCCAGACCAGGGCTCCGTTCCAACACCTGGATAAAGAGCCAGATCACGGCTCCGTTCCAACACCTGGATAAAGAGCCAGACCAGGGCTCCGTTCCAACACCTGGATAAAGAGCCAGACCAGGGCTCCGTTCCAACACCTGGATAAAGAGCCAGACCAGGGCTCCGTTCCAACACCTGGATAAAGAGCCAGACCAGGGCTCCGTTCCAACACCTGGATTAAAGCTCCTTCCTCTGCCGTCGCTGGCCGCTGCTGGCGGTCCAGACGTCCACAGAGCGTCCTTTAGAACCGCCCTGCCCCCCCGCTGAACATCTGGACAGCGTGAGGCATCGTTTGGCCCCCCCCCCGTACCGCTTAGCGGCGTCCACCTCTGTAGGATCTGTATATCGAGGAGGTTTGCTATGAATGGGGAGCGGGGGGGGTTGGCGTGTCGTGACCCGGGGTAACCTGGGCGATGATGAAGTTCAGGGGAGGGGGTGGGGGGGAGGGGTTGAGAGAGAGAGGGAGGTACCTGGAGTAGCGTTCAATTTCCTGCTTTCCTCCGCAGCACAAAGCTTTAGGCCCGGCCTAATGAACCATTGGAGACTTCTGATTGGCTGCAAACGATCCCGGTCTATAAATAGCTCCAGTTCCTCAGACGGGAGTGGAGCTAGCTTCAGTTCCTCAGACGGGAGTGGAGCTAGCTCCAGTTCCTCAGACGGGAGTGGAGCTAGCTTCAGTTCCTCAGACGGGAGTGGAGCTAGCTTCAGTTCCTCAGACGGGAGTGGAGCTAGCTCCAGTTCCTCAGACGGGAGTGGAGCTAGCTCCAGTTCCTCAGACGGGAGTGGAGCTAGCTCCAGTTCCTCAGACGGGAGTGGAGCTAGCTCCAGTTCCTCAGACGGGAGTGGAGCTAGCTTCAGTTCCTCAGACGGGAGTGGAGCTAGCTTCAGTTCCTCAGACGGGAGTGGAGCTAGCTTCAGTTCCTCAGACGGGAGTGGAGCTAGCTTCAGTTCCTCAGACGGGAGTGGAGCTAGCTCCAGTTCCTCAGACGGGAGTGGAGCTAGCTCCAGTCCCGCAGACGGGAGTGGAGCTAGCTCCAGTTCCTCAGACGGGAGTGGAGCTAGCTCCAGTTCCTCAGACGGGAGTGGAGCTAGCTTGAGTTCCTCAGGTTAGCGGGAGGCTGAACCTCATCAGTGTTCACCAGGAGCCGGATCAGAGATGATTCCCCTTCATCAGAGGTCTTCCTCTGCCCGCCTCTCACCTCTCCCCCCTTACATAAGGACCCTTTATGTGCTCTCAGCCGCTCCTACAATCACCAGCCGACACCGAGTACCCCCGGCCGTCCACGGGTTTATGCAGATCCCCCCTAATCCCCCGCACTCGGAGCGCTGGGGGGATTTTTGGTCGTGTCTCTAATCTTTTTATTGCGCTGAAAATATAGAAGAGGCATATCCATCTGAAATGATTCCAGGTCTACTGGGGTCTACTGGGGGTCTACTGGGGGTCTACTGGGGGTCTACTGGGGGTCTACTGGGGTCTACTGGGGGTCTACTGGGGTCTACTGGGGGTCTACTGGGGGTCTACTGGGGTCTACTGGGGGTCTACTGGGGGTCCACTGGGGGTCCAGGGACCTCAGTCTGAGCCGGGGGGTTCCTCCTGCTGACAGTCTCACCCATCGGTCAGCTGGAGAGGTTCAGAAAGGTGCACAGGCGGCACGTACACACACACACACACACACACACACACACACACACACACACACACACACACACACACACACACACACACACACACACACACACACACACACACACACACACACACACACACCGTTTAAAACACACACACACACACACACAGTTTACAACACACGCAGAAGCATGCCCACAGACACACACACACACACACACACACACACACACACACACACACACACACACACACACACACACACACACCACACACACACACACACACACACACACACACACACACCGTTTAAAACACACACACACACACACAGTTTACAACACACGCAGAAGCATGCCCACAGACACACACACACACACACACACACACACACACACACACACACACACACACACACACACACACACACACACACACACACACACACACACACACACACACACACACACACACACACACCGTGCAAACTCACAGATATACGCAGCCACACCCACACAAACATATACATGCATGCATAAACATATACATCCTGCACACACACAGACACGCACACGCTCACGCACACAAAGATATCATCAAAGACACACACACACACACACAAAGACATCATCAAAGACACACACACACACAAACACACAAAGACATAACCACAGACACACACACAAACACAGACATAATTGCAGACACAAACTTACACAAATGCACACACATACAAAGACATAATCACAGACACATATACACACACAAGGACATATGCACCCTCACAGAGTCGCGTACACACACACCAGCCCTCACACTGGCCCTGAGCCCTGGGCTGTGTTGTGGCGTTGTGAACGATGCTGAAGATCCTAATGAGGAAGAAGCTGCTCTGTGTTCACAAGCCTCCCTGCCTGCTCAGCACACAACACACACACGCAGAGCCTGGAGACACACACGCATGCAGAACACACACACACACACACACACACACACACACACACACACACACACACACACACACACACACACACACACACACACACACACACACACACACACACACACACACACTAACATGCATGCACCACACAAACACACACAAGGACAAT
>NC_079418.1:33149022-33161472 GCF_026213295.1 Gadus chalcogrammus
CTCTGTGGCGCTGGAGCTGCTGTAATGGCGGCGGAGAGGCGCCTCCAGCCGGGTGTGAGGAGGCCTGGAGGAGGAGCTGGTGGGACGCCAGCGCCGCTGCCCTCGCCGTAGCGGCGCTGCCCTCGCCGTAGCGGCGCTGCCCTCGCCGTAGCGGCGCTCCTCACACTCTCTACGCTACGTGGGCCCGCCTGGGATTCCTCGCACACCATCATAAGGTGAGATGCGTCTAAACACGCGCCATTCAAACGCTCTTAAAAGAGTTCCTGGACAGCATCACCGAGATGTTAACGTCAAGCTGCCGTCGAATCAGGAAAATTATTAATATATTAAACCTCACTTTAGAACTTTGATAACTTTGGATTTTAGAAACAAAGTACCAGAAATCATATAAAATTATATCTACATTACACTCGCCCTGAGTGATAGGTAGTTCATGTTTTGCTGATGACCAATGGGAACATGGAGATTAGACCGATGGAACGTCTCCCTGCATGGCGCCCTCTCTGAGAGGGACCTGCACCTGCAGTCTGCGGTTTATCTGCCTCACGGTGTCCTGACCCTTCTCACTAATGATGAGAACAGTGTGGTTCAGTATTAACAGGGATTAAGTAATTCAGCGTGCAACTAATTAAGCTATTTACCAAGACTCAAATG
Organism: Gadus chalcogrammus; assembly: GCF_026213295.1. Taxonomy (NCBI): domain Eukaryota; kingdom Metazoa; phylum Chordata; class Actinopteri; order Gadiformes; family Gadidae; genus Gadus; species Gadus chalcogrammus. The sequence continues at coordinate 33,149,677 of NC_079418.1, forward strand.
ATGAGGTGACATGTTGTACTGTGAACATGTGCTGCGATGCCGCAAAACATCGCGTTCACTTGCAGCAGCTTCAACCTCTTTTCCACATTCATGTTCAACACCAAGTAATTCCTCATTGGCCCATTATTTCAACGCCTCATTAATTCAAGTTAAAGACAACAAATCAACTCTGGTGTAGTAGCAGTACGAGGAGAACAGCTTTACCAAGTCAGCTCTAGTGTAGCAGCAGTACGAGGAGAACAGCTTTACCAAGTCAGCTCTAGTGTAGTAGCAGTACGAGGAGAACAGCTTTACCAAGTCAGCTCTAGTGTAGCAGTACGAGGAGAACAGCTTTACCAAGTCAGCTCTAGTGTAGCAGTACGAGGAGAACAGCTTTACCAAGTCAGCTCTAGTGTAGCAGTACGAGGAGAACAGCTTTACCAAGTCAGCTCTAGTGTAGTAGCAGTACGAGGAGAACAGCTTTACCAAGTCAGCTCTAGTGTAGTAGCAGTACGAGGAGAACAGCTTTACCAAGTCAGCTCTAGTGTAGCAGTACGAGGAGAACAGCTTTACCAAGTCAGCTCTAGTGTAGCAGTACGAGGAGAACAGCTTTACCAAGTCAGCTCTAGTGTAGCAGTACGAGGAGAACAGCTTTACCAAGTCAGCTCTAGTGTAGTAGCAGTACGAGGAGAACAGCTTTACCAATTCAGCTCTAGTGTAGCAGCAGTACGAGGAGAACACAACGCATTCAGAAAACATCAACGTGAAGGGAAAGGTAGAGGAGGAGGAGCCGAGATAGAGGAGGAGGAGCAGAGATAGAGGAGGAGGAGGAGCCGAGATAGAGGAGGAGGAGCCGAGATAGAGGAGGAGCAGAGATAGAGAAGGAGGAGCCGAGATAGAGGAGGAGGAGCCGAGATAGAGGAGGAGGAGCCGAGATAGAGGAGGAGGAGGAGCAGAGATAGAGGAGGAGGAGCCGAGATAGGGGAGGAGGAGGAGCCGAGATAGAGGAGGAGGAGGAGCAGAGATAGAGGAGGAGGAGCCGAGATAGAGGAGGAGGAGGAGCCGAGATAGAGGAGGAGGAGGAGCCGAGATAGAGGAGGAGGAGCCGAGATAGAGACGGAGCAGAGATAGAGGAGGAGGAGCAGAGATAGAGGAGGAGGAGGAGCCGAGATAGAGGAGGAGGAGCCGAGATAGAGAGGGAGGAGCACCAGAGATAGAGGAGGAGCAGAGATAGAGGAGGAGGAGCCGAGATAGAGGAGGAGGAGCAGAGATAGAGGAGGAGGAGCCGAGATAGAGGAGGAGGAGCAGAGATAGAGGAGGAGGAGCACCAGAGATAGAACCAGGGCTAGAGGAGAGTCAGTGAACACCAAAGCGTGTTCCACTCACATGGTCTCGTCGTTCTGGAACTCCAGCTTGCCGGCCACCTCCTGGTAGTCCTCGCCGGCTTTGGCCGTGCCCTCCATGGTGTGGTACGGGATGGCCACCTTGCCCCTGGCGCCCGACGTGCGGTGGACCTTGATCTGCATGCTGCCCACGCTCTCGCTCACCCGCATGGCGCCGCTCTCGAAGGTGAAGATGCCGGCGTGGTCGTCATCGTAGATGGTGACGGTGGCGGAGTGGGCGGAGCCCAGCGCCGCCTTGGGCTGGACGTAGGACGCCAGGCCGCCGCCCGACGGGCCGCCGCCGGAGGTGATGGCGCCGGGCTCCAGGGTGGCCACCTCGGCGCGGTGCGCCACGCGGGGGTTGCTGAGGTGCACGTAGAAGTGCTCGTCCTCCTCGAAGATGTCGTCGTCGATGACGCCCACGGTGAACTCCTTCACCGCCTCGCCGGGCTTGAACACCAGCGTGCCCTCCGCAAACTCGTAGTCGGAGCCCGCGTTGGCCGTGCCGTCCTCGGTGCGGTAGTCCACCTGGGAGGGGGGGGGGGGCGGTTAGTAGTTGTTCAGTTGTCTCACCTGTTCAAAGCCCACCTGGACTCTCCACAGCCCCCCCCCTTCCCCCCCACACCCCTCTTCCACACTTGTATTGTGTGTTGTACCTGCTGGTACTTAAACATAGTACATGGTGTAGCATCTTACCCTAGCTATCTCTGGTGTGTACGGGGAATGGGTTAGCCTAGTGATTGTTAGTGCTTGGCACTTGTTTCTATCAACATCCCTTCTGTTCCGACAGCGATATATATATATATATATATATATATATATATATATATATATAACGCCCGAAATGTAAATGTCAGTGATAGGATATTCAGGTTATGGCTGGATGGGGTGCTCCTAGTCTTCCAAGGCAGAGGTTCTGGGTTCGTACCCCAATGCCTACCGGCAGACTTTGTGGATCCCTTGCAGAAGATACCTCACCCCCACCGGCCCTTTAATAGCATTCTCTCAGTTCCCTGGATAAACGCTTCTCATTGGATAAAAGCCTCCTCCCCACCAACACCACATCAACACGTGGATCCATCCCAGCGGGGACCCCGGGACAGCGTTGGCCCCAGAAGGTGCTCCTACCTTGACGGTGACCCCGGGACAGCGTTGGCCCCAGAAGGTGCTCCTACCTTGACGGTGACCCCGGGACAGCGTTGGCCCCAGAAGGTGCTCCTACCTTGACGGTGATCCCGGGACAGCGTTGGCCCCAGAAGGTGCTCCTACCTTGACGGTGACCCCGGGACAGCGTTGGCCCCAGAAGGTGCTCCTACCTTGACGGTGACCCAGGGACAGCATTGACCCAAGAAGGTGCTCCTACCTTGACGGTGCAGCCGGTGTCGCCGCCGTGGCGCCCCACGGAGAGCTTCAGGGAGCCGCAGTTCTCGAAGCACTGGTAGTGGGACGGCTCAAACTGCAGGTAGACGGTGTGGGGGTCCTCCTCCTGGCCGCTGCCCTCGTGGCAGCTCACCACCTTGCGGGCCTGGTCGGCCGCGTGCTTCTTCAGGATGTTGCCCGCCCCGATCATCATGCGCGTGGCCTGGATGCGGTAGAAGGCGCGGCTCTTCTGCTGCTGCACCAGCACCTGGTAGTTGGCCATCTCGATCAGCTGCTCCATGTCCTTCTCTGGGTGCCGCTGCTTCAGCTCCTTCAGCGTGCGGGCCATCTCCCGCCGGGCCTCCTCCTCCTGGACCTGCCCCGGGTCCAGGCCTCCTCCGCCCTCCTCCACCCCCTCCAGCATCCCGTCCAGGACATCCTTGGGGTCGGAGTAGCAGTTGGCCCCGCGGCCGCCGTCCATCTCCAGGTCCATCTTGGTGAACACGCCGTCGCCCTCCGTCCCGATGATGATGCCAGCGCTTCTTGTCGGCGCGGTAACGCTTGTTGACGTACTTGTAGAAGAAGAGGCGTCGGTCGGCGATCCACGCCTGGAGCACGCACAGCGGGAAGAAGAGGAAGGTGAGCACGGCCTCCCAGACCTCCACCTCCCCGGGGGAGATGACGGCCAGGATGAGGTACAGCCAGATGTAGGCGAAGATGCTCCAGGTGGCCGTGACGAAGAACACCCGCAGGTGCTTGATCTTGCGCACCTCGTTCTCAGGCACCACGTACACGCACAGCGCGATGATGATGAACATGTTGAAGGCGGCGCTGCCCACGATGGTGCTGGGCCCCAAGGAGCCGCCCTGGAACTGGTGGCCCACCACCTCGATGACGGACAGCAGGATCTCCGCGCCGAGGAGCCCAGCGCCATCAGCGTGAGGTTGGACACGGTCTCGTTCCAGACGCGCACGGTGGTGGTGGTGGTCTCGCCGTTGGGCTTGGTGATGGTGACCCTCGCGCTCCTGCGACGTGATGACCTCGATGGAGGACATGAAGCGGTCGGCGATGATGGACATCCCCAGGAACATGTAGATGAGGGCGGCGAAGTAGACGATGGCGCGCGCCACCTTGTCGCCCACCGAGGGGTTGAGGGGGTTCCAGGTGGGCAGGACCACCCCTCGGAGCAGCTCTCCTCCTCGGAGCAGTTGGCCGGGGGCCGGGGGGTGGGCGGGGCGTCGCTGGAGGAGGAGGAGGAGGAGGAGGAGGAAGAGGAGGAGCAGGTGGGGCTGAGGCCTGCTAGGAGGAGCAGGAGGAGGAGGCAGGAGAAGGGGCAGCGAGGCTGGGGTGGTGTCGGGGAGCGTCTGTGGAGGTACATGATGGAGGTCTGTCCGGAGGGGGGGTTCCTCTACGGTGGGGGTTCCTCAACACCAGATGTTCCTCTGGAAGCTTCTGGAACAGGGACGATACGTCCGCGGGGTAAGGCTGTGTGCAGCGCAAACAGATCTATTTAGGAATGCAATCAGAAGGTATGAGCAAGGCTTAGCTATGGATAAATAAAAATAACACACACACCGCAGCGCACACACACACACACACATAAAGGCACACACACACACACACGCACACACACACACGCACAAACACACACACACACACACACACACACACACACACACACACACCACACACACACACACACACACACACACACACACACACACACACACACACCACACACACATACACACACACACACACACACACATACACATCATCGTAAGCTTTGTGACTCTTGTTTGAAGTATAGGACTTTTGGTCGACACCTCAATATGATTTGATTATGTTCCGTTATGAGAATAGAATATAAAAGAACGATGATGGATGGATTAAGTCGAAACCCTCCCAGGAAGAGCCCACAGCGCTGGTAGTTTGTTCAGTAGAGGCCAGTAGTGGTTGACTGGGGCTGCCACACGGCCAGCCACCATCAGCAGCACCACCATGTAGAATGCAGTGCTGAAATTCAGCCTTCAACTTGTAGGTTTGGTCGATTAACTTAATCAGCTGCTGTTGTCCTGGATGTATGCACATACGCACTGTTATTTTTGTACGTCTGGAAGAACACTATCACGATTTCGGCGGTTTTTTTGAACAAGCAGCCGTCAATCTCAGAAAGAACGCACCGATTTAAAGCAGAAAAGCGTTTCCATCGAGGAGCACAGCAAGAACTAAGTGGGACTGCACCTCCCTCGGTGAGCATGAGTCCAGACCGTACTCACCCACAGGTGGAGGCTCGGTGCTGAGCAGTCCCTGGCAGCACACAGGTGGAGGCTGGGTGGGTGGTGTTCCTACCAGCGGCCGGGCTGCTGCAGGGCTGCTGGCTGGGTGCGCTGCTGTCTTGGGGAGGGAGGTGACGCGGAGCTGTCCATGGTGCTTCTTAGCGAATAAAAGGTCGGACAGATTGGTCTCCTCGGTAAACTTAATGAGAGAATCTGTCTTTCTCACGAAGCCAGCCCTTCGAGTTGTTAGGACCTATAAGTTGTTGCTTCTTCTTTCACAAAGGAACGACTTTCACGTCCTCCGTTGGACTCGGCGACGTGCGATTGTTGATGCGTAAATAATCAATTAAATGATTAACTTCGTCCCTCATCCGCATTCTACCGAACGTTTACCGTCGCTGCTCCGATCCGTCAGAACAGGTCTCCAGTCTCTGTCTTCTGCAGGAGAACGCAGAGACGAGCAGGGCTCACATGAGTGTAGGCGTGAAGAGATGGCAACACACATCAAATATGTGTTTGCGTGTGCGTGCGTGCGAGTGTTATGAGAGAGAGAGAGAGAGAGAGAGAGAGAGAGAGAGAGAGAGAGGAAGGGGGAGAGGGGGAGAGGGAGACTGTAGGAACCAGATGAATCTGAGGGGCTGTTGAGGAGGAGCTGGGAGCGTTATGTAAATGGGGAGGATTGTGTTTCTCCGGCGATGGGCAGCACCGGAGCGCCGCGCGGGGGGAGCCCAGGAGAGGATCACTGCAGAGCGGGCAGGAGGAGGAGGAGGAGGAGGAGGAGGAGGCTGGCCGTCCTGGTGCCAGGGCGACTGACTGCGCATGAAAGGTCCCAGACAAATGAAGACCCCCCCCCCAGCCCCCAGCCCCCCTCCTCCCCCCATCATTACCGAATAGTTGTGTGTCTTTGTTTGCCCATGCAGTCCTGTGGGCAGGGTAGAATCGGGCAATTAAGTTAAACGTGTGTCTTTTTTAAATGCGAGGCCAATTTGATTATGCGCCATCTGATCGATTGTATTGGGATATCAGCCCTTCTTTAGGGATAATGATGTACAGCTAGATATACATATGCAATACCACACCTGGAAAGACTAAAGGTTTCTGAAGCTGCGATCAACGCATTATTAAGCTGCTCAAGGCATTCCCATCACGTTCACGCACTCACACGCCCACACACGCACGCCCAACACTCACTAACACACACACAAACGCACACACATACTCACACCCCATAGAAATAATGAAAAAAACGATCCCTTGCAGTAAGTGTAAGGTGGACATGGTTTCTGGTGTGTGTGTGTGTGTGTGTGTGGGGGGGGGTTGCTGTCCAGGTGTTCCAGACCGTGTTGCTGTCCAGGTGTTCCAGACCGTGTTGCTGTCCAGGTGTTCCAGACCGTGATGCTGTCCAGGGTGTTCCAGACCGTGTTGCTGTCCAGGTGTTCCAGACCGTGATGCTGTCCAGGTGTTCCGTGTTGCTGTCCAGGTGTTCCAGACCGTGTTGCTGTCCAGGTGTTCCAGACCGTGATTGCTGTCCAGGTGTTCCAGACCGTGTTGCTGTCCAGGTGTTCCGTGTTGCTGTCCAGGTGTTCCAGACCGTGATGCTGTCCAGGTGTTTGAGGTGGTGATGCTGTCCAGGTGCTTGAGGCGGTGGGGCTGTCCAGGTGTTCCAGACCGTGATGCTGTCCAGGTGTTCCAGACCGTGTTGCTGTCCAGGTGTTCCGTGTTGCTGTCCAGGTGTTCCAGACCGTGTTGCTGTCCAGGTGTTCCAGACCGTGTTGCTGTCCAGGTGTTCCAGACCGTGTTGCTGTCCAGGTGTTCCAGACCGTGATGCTGTCCAGGTGTTCCAGACCGTGATGCTGTCCAGGTGTTCCGTGTTGATGTCCAGGTGTTTGAGGCGGTGGGGCTGTCCAGGTGTTCCAGACCGTGTTGCTGTCCCAGGTGTTCCGTGTTGCTGTCCAGGTGTTCCAGACCGTGTTGCTGTCCAGGTGTTCCGTGTTGCTGTCCAGGTGTTCCAGACCGTGATGCTGTCCAGGTGTTCCGTGTTGATGTCAGGTGTTTGAGGCGGTGGGTTTGTCCAGGTGTTCCAGACCGTGTTGCTGTCCAGGTGTTCCGTGTTGCTGTCCAGGTGTTCCGTGTTGCTGTGCAGGTGTTCCAGACCGTGTTGCTGTCCAGGTGTTCCGTGTTGCTGTCCAGGTGTTCCAGACCGTGTTGCTGTCCAGGTGTTCTGTGTTGCTGTCCAGGTGTTCCAGACCGTGTTGCTGTCCAGGTGTTCCAGACCGTGTTGCTGTCCAGGTGTTCTGTGTTGCTGTCCAGGTGTTCCAGACCGTGTTGCTGTCCAGGTGTTTGAGGCGGTGGGGCTGTCCAGGTGTTCCAGACCGTGTTGCTGTCCAGGTGTTCCAGACCGTGTTGCTGTCCAGGTGTTTGAGGCGGTGGGTTTGTCCAGGTGTTCCAGACCGTGATGCTGTCCAGGTGTTCCAGACCGTGTTGCTGTCCAGGTGTTCCAGAACGTGTTGCTGTCCAGGTGTTTGAGGCGGGTGGGGCTGTCCAGGTGTTCCAGACCGTGGTTGCTGTCCAGGTGTTTGAGGCTGGTGGGGCTGTCCAGGTGTTTGAGGCGGTGGGGGTGTTTGAGACAGCAGCCCCCCAGCACGGTGTGGGACTCCTCCGGTGTGGGGGGGGGGGTTCTCCGCCCCTCCTCCCGACTCAAGGCTTTTCTGCTTGAGGACTAAGTGATCTTTGGTTCCACTGCCTGTGGCCTCAAACCAAGCAGCAGTCCTGTGGAGACACATGAGTCGTGGGACGGCGTGTGAAAGAGTTTCTGTTTGGTGTGACGTGTTTATCACACAGAGAACGTCTGCTGCCGCCGTCAACCATCACGGATTCCAATTCTACATTTGGAGCCACTGTAAAGATCACAAGCGGCCAAGTTTCTAGAAAACGAGTAGCTATGGGAACAAGAAACAATGGGTTTGGTGTTGCTTCTTGTCTCCTGCAGTCAGGTGCATGAGAGCTAAAGCTACAGCACACAGCCTCGGGAGTGCACGGTCTAGGGGCCTGTTTGAATCCATATAAAACAGTACCTTAGTGTATGGAACAGAGATGGTCCGGTACCTTAGTGTATGGAACAGGGTGGTACTGGTACTGGTACCTTAGTGTATGGAACAGGGTGGTACTGGTACTGGTACCTTAGTGTATGGAACAGGGTGGTACTGGTACTGGTACCTTAGTGTATGGAACAGGGTGGTACTGGTACTGGTACCTTAGTGTATGGAACAGGGTGGTACTGGTACTGGTACCTTAGTGGATGGAACAGGGTGGTACTGGTACTGGTACCTTAGTGTATGGAACAGGGTGGTACTGGTACTGGTACCTTAGTGTATGGAACAGGGTGGTACTGGTACTGGTACCTTAGTGTATGGAACAGGGGTGGTACTGGTACTGGTACCTTAGTGTATGGAACAGGGTGGTACTGGTACTGGTACCTTAGTGTATGGAACAGGGTGGGGCAGGTCCTGGCTCCAATCCGTTTGCCGTGGACCGGCTGGTTCTGACAGATCTCTGAACCCTGGACTCAGGACCACAGTCCTGAGTCCGCTGAAGGAGATCTGGTGGTCTTGGCTCTCAGCCTTGTGGGTGATGTAGTTTTATCATTCTTACTTTGGTGTCTTATGAATGACAGCAAGGGGTCCCATGGGGGCCATACCTCCATTAAATGGTATTGAGCATGTAAAGGACTCAACGGTTAATGCAGAGGAAGGGGATTCAAACCCACCATCGGAGGAGACCGGGACAGAACACAACACTGAGGAAGACCTGCCTTTCATCGTAAAAATGAATAACAATGAGGAGGCTGTACCACTTTACCCTCAGAACCAGCTGTTCTAGAACCTCTTTACCCTTAGAACCAGCTGTTCTAGAACCACTTTACCCTTAGAACCAGCTTAAGAACCACTTTACACTTAGAACCAGCTTTCCTAGAACTACTTTAACCCTTACAACCAGCTGTACTAGAACCACTTTACCCTTAGAACCACTTTACCCTTAGAACCAGCTGTCGTAGAACCACTTTACCCTTAGAACCACTTTACCCTTACAACCAGCTGTACTAGAGCTACTTTACTCTTAGAACCAGCTGTCCTAGAACCACTTTACCCTTAGAACCAGCTGTACTAGAGCTACTATACACTTAGAACCAGCTGTCCTAGGACCACTTTACCCTTAGAACAGCTGTACTAGAGCTACTTTACTCTTAGAACCAGCTGTCCTAGAACCACTTTACCCTTAGAACCAGCTGTACTAGAGCTACTTTACTATTAGAACCAGCTGTACTAGAGCTACTTTACTCTTAGAACCAGCTGTCCTAGAACCACTTTACCCTTAGAACCAGCTGCACTAGAGCTACTTTACTCTTAGAACCAGCTGTCCTAGAACCACTTTACCCTTAGAACCAGCTGTACTAGAGCTACTTTACTCTTAGAACCAGCTGTCCTAGAACCACTTTACCCTTAGAACCAGCTGTACTAGAGCTACTTTACTATTAGAACCAGCTGTACTAGAGCTACTTTACTCTTAGAACCAGCTGTCCTAGAACCACTTTACCCTTAGAACCAGCTGTACTAGAGCTACTTTACTCTTAGGACCAGCTGTACTAGAGCTACTTTACTCTTTGAACCAGCTGTCCTAGAACCACTTTACCCTTAGAACCAGCTGTTCTAGAACCACTTTACCCTTAGAACCACTTTACCCTTGAACCACTTTACCCTCAGAACCACTTTACCCTTAGAACCAGCTGTCGTAGAACCACTTTGCCCTTAGAACCAGCTGTCCTAGAACCACTTTACACTTAGAACCAGCTGTCCACAAAAGGTGATGGATACATTAATACAGCGGGAACAGCTGGAGGAGAGTGGGGGAGGGCTCTGAACAGCTGGAGAGAGAGAGGGGGAGGGCTCTGAACAGCTGGAGAGAGAGGGGAGGGGGAGGGTTAGGGCTCTGAACAGCTGGAGAGAGAGGGGGAGGGGGAGGGCTCTGAACAGCTTGGAGAGAGAGAGGGGAGGGCTCTGAACAGCTGGAGAGAGAGGGGAGGGGGAGGGGTAGGGCTCTGAACAGCTGGAGAGAGAGCGGGGGAGGGGGAGGGCATCTGAACAACAGGAGGAGAGAGGGGGAGGGCCTCTGAACAGCTGGAGAGAGAGAGGGGAGGGCTCCTGAACACTGGAGAGAGAGGGGAGGGGGAGGGCTCTGAACAGCTGGAGAGAAGGGGGAGGGCTCTGCACAGCTGGGGAGAGAGAGGGGAGGGCTCTGAACAGCTGGAGAGAGAGGGGAAGGGGGAGGGCTCTGAAACAGCTGGAGGAGAGAGGGGAGGGCTCCTGAACAGCTGGAGAGAGAGGGGAGGGGGAGGACTCTGAACAGCTGGAGAGAGAGGGGGAGGCTCCTGCACAGCTGGTGGGGAGAAGAGAGGGGAGGGCTCGACAGCTGAGATAGAGGGGAGACGGAGGGCTCTGAACAGCTGGAGGAGAGAGGGGGAGGGCTCTGAACAGCTGGGAGACTATCCTCGACAACATGGCAAACGCGGGACATTTTTATCCCGCTTCCGACATTACGCAAGGATGTCATGGACAATGTCTGTGTTGCTCTCTCTCTGATCCCGCATCTACAGGGGTTAGAACGCAGGGTGGCATGGCGATGGGCATCCCATCATGCAGGGCCTCTAATGAAATGGAGTGACTAATGCACACTAGTACATTAACTCAGCCAGGTGGTTTCAGCATCAGGTGGGGGGCGAGGTGGAGTGAATTCCAAATCAAGAAGAATCCGGTCAGATGCTGGGGTTGATGTAGGGCTCCATACATTACCCCCCATCCTCTATGAACGCAATGAGTCAATATCTGCCTAATGTGACCCTTCTCTCCAGCTGCTGGATGTTAGACAGGTCAGACATCAGCCCTACAGTGGTCTCTGTCATGTTAACACTGCCCTACAGTGTCGCTGCATGTTAACACTGCTCTACAGTGTCTCTGTCAGTTAACCCAGCCCTACAGGGTCTCTGTCATGTTAGCCATCCCTACAGTGTCTCTGTCATGTTAGCCCAGCCCTACCATGTCCCTGTCATGTTAGCCCAGCCTACAGTGTCTCTGTCAATGTGTAGCCCAGCCCTACATGTCCCTGTCGTGTTAGCCCCGCCCTACATGGTATATCCGTGTCTGAGGTCCCTGAAGAAGCAGCAGATCTCATGAGATGCAGCGGTCATATCAGGTCATATTAATATTCCATGAGGTTGCGTCCGCGCTGTCATGATCCAGACGAGCGAGAGAGACCGGGGCAGTTCGATTCCCTCTCGTCCCTGCCAGGCGAGGCTTGCTCATGTTAGCATGCGTGCCGCTGTGTGACGTCTATATCTATGTCTAGAGGAATTTGAAGTGAGACGAAGCAGACCATTAATATTGGTTCAGCTCCAGGAAGTGTTAAGACTGCTGTCCGACCCGTTCCTCCAGGGAGCCGCGGGACGGCAGCAGAGTGGCTCCTGTTGACACGCTGTGTGTCCTCCGGGAGTCGTTCCTTTGATCCCGGCTGCTTTGGAATCCTACTCGCGGCCCCTCTTTCTTCAGCTCTGGGGCTTTGTTCCAATAGTCCGTTCCACTCTGCAGAACGCTTCCTAGCTTGGCACGTAGGTCACAGGAAGTTCCTAGCCTGAGACTCTCCCTTCGCAGGCGAAGACAGCGAGAGAAGCTCTTTAAGTCAGGGTGGTGTCACGTTGGCTTTGAGCTCCATTTAACCCGGGTGACCATATGGTGTTGGAACATCCT
>NC_079418.1:33161572-33209482 GCF_026213295.1 Gadus chalcogrammus
AAGGCCTTTTCATAACAACAAGATGGCGGCTGCTGATCACACGTTTGTGTTTCTCTGATTGGCTGTAGGTCTGTCCAATGGCACCGAGACATTTTAACAGCACTGGTTGGAGACCCTTGGAGAACAGTGATCGGATGGTACATCGTAACGGTTCTGAACTCAAACATCCGGCGATGACAAACGTCTACATGAGCCATGTAAGTGTATGTTTCGCGCAGCACTGAGAACAACTTCATGCACTGCAGGTCTGGCCTTCCATCACAACACCACCCCCGCTCCTCCCCCATCTCCTCCGTCGAATCCCCCCAGCCAGCCCAGACGGGCGGTGTTCAACACCACCCTATCAGATGATGCCCTCCGCCCCACGGCGACTACAGAGAGTGATTCACCACGCGAGGCCGGCGAGGCGAACGGCAGAGGTACACCGTCAGATCGATCAGAGATACCCTCCCTTCTGTGCCTGCAGGAACCGGGAGGGACCGGTCTGTCCCAGCCCCCTATGAGGGACACTGTCCCAGGACGGTCTGTCCCAGCCCCCACAGAGGGACACTGTCCCAGGACGGTCTGTCCCAGCGCCTCTGAGGGACACTGTCCCGGACGGTCTGTCCCAGCGCCTCTGAGGGACACTGTCCACCCCTCTGAGGGACACTGTCCCAGACGGCTTCCCCGAGCTGTCCCTCCTCCCAGAGCGTCCCCTCCTTTCCTCCACCTGCTGACGGTTTAAGCACCACCACCCTTAGTCTGTGAGGCAGCGAGCCGGCGGCACGTCTTGTCTAGGCTGAGCGATCGCTCAGCGTGAATCACCACCTGCCTCCTCCTCCCCTCCTCCTCACTCCTCTTCACTTCCTCCTACTGCTCCTCACTCCTCCTCCTCCTCCTCACTCCTCACTCCTCCACTCCTCCTCCCCCTCCTCACTCCTCCTCACTCCTCTCACTCCTCCTCACTGCTCCTCACTCCTCCTCACTGCTCCTCACTCCTCCTCCCTCCTCCTCCTCATCCTCTCACTCCTCTCACTCCTCCTCACTCCTCCTCACTGCTCCTCACTCCTCCTCACTGCTCCTCACTCCTCCTCACTCCTCCTCACTCCTCCTCCCTCCTCCTCACTCCTCTTCACTCCTCCTCACTGCTCCTCACTCCTCCTCACCCTCCTCACTCCTCCTCACTCCTCCTCACTGCTCCTCACTGCTCCTCACTCCTCCTCACTCCTCCTCACTGCTCCTCACTCCTCCTCACTCCTCCTCCCCCTCCTCACTCCTCACTCCTCCTCACTCCTCCTCACTCCCCCACTCCTCCTCACTCCTCCTCACTCCTCACTCCTCCTCACTCCTCCTCACTCCCCCACTCCTCCTCACTCCTCCTCACTCCTCCTCACCCCCCTCACTCCTCCTCACTCCTCCTCACTCCTCCTCCCCTCCTCCTCCGCTCCTTACGCTCCTCCCCACTCCCCTCACTGCTCCTCACTCCTCACTCCTCCTCACTCCTCCTCACTGCTCCTCACTCCTCCTCACTCCTCCTCCCTCCTCCTCCCTCCTCCTCACTCCTCCTCACTGCTCCTCCTCCTCCTCCCCTCCTCCTCCTCACTCCTCCTCACTGCTCCTCACTCTCCCCCTCACTGCTCCTCACTCCTCCTCACTCCTCCTCACTCCTCCTCACTCCTCACTCCTCCTCACTCCTCCTTACTGCTCCTCCTGTTCATAAAGAGGAGAATGGTCCTCCTGCTCTTCTCCGCTGCTTTGTGACCGGAGACAGACGGACACAAGGAGCTGGAGCTCCTGTTGGCCTTCCTCCTTGGGGTGCCACTGTGAGGAGGAGGAGGAGGAGAGGGGGAGGGAGGGGGAGGGAGAGGAGGAGGGGGAGAAGGAGCGGGGGAGGAGGAGGTGGAGGAGGGAGGGGGGAGGAGGGGGAGGAGGAGGGGGGAGGAGGAGGAGGGAGGAGCGGGGGAGGAGGAGGGGAGGAGGGGAGGGGAGGAGGAGGAGGAGGAGGAGGAGGAGGAGGAGGAGGGGGAGGAGGGAGGGGAGAGGAGGAGGAGGGGGAGGGGAGGGGAGGAGGAGGAGGGAGGAGGGGGGAGGAGGAGGGGAGGAGGGGAGGAGGAGGGGGAGGAGGAGCGGGGGGACGAGGGGGAGGAGGAGGAGGAGGAGGAGGGGGAGGGGGAGGGGGAGGAGGAGGGGGAGGAGGAGGGGGGGAGGAGGAGGGGGAGGAGGATGGCTGGATGCTGGGTGGATAAGTTGTATTCGGTGTTCCCTGGTTGGACGAGGATGGTTTGGAGAAGCTCCCAGCTGGTATCATGAGGAGCCGGACTCTCCCATGGAGATTAGACTGTTGTTGTTTTTTTATCAGAGTGTGAAATGAAACACTCCTTATCTGGCGAGCGCTCCCTGCCGCCCGGGTTACTGTCCACCTGTTCGTTAGTGCGTGTGTTCGAAGAGAACCCCAGGCTGTTCCTCTCTCCGAGTGGGAACACACGGCAACAAGAGACACTGACCCCTCCTCTGAGCTGCTGCTGAAGCCACGAAGTGAACGAGCCGGACAGCGCTCCGCGTTTACATCGGCGTTCCCCAATGAACACAGAGGAGCAGAAATACTTTCCCGTCCTTTTTTCTGCCTTTTCTTTGACACAATGTATTCACCTGCCGATCCGCCCCCTCCCTCGACCTAGATAACACGCCCACACGAGCCCTCTCACCGCTTGACTCATCGCTGGCACATACTGTACCACCATGGTGCTGACGGAGACTGATGGAGACACACACACATCACACACACCACACGCACACACACACCACACACACACACCACACACACACACACACACACACACCACACACACACACACACCACACACACACACACACACACACACACAAACACACACACACACACACACACACACACACACAACCACACACACAACACACAGCACTTGATGGAGACATGGTAGAGCCATACAGAGCCATGGTGGAGACGCACTCGCGCAAGTGGAACGCCGGAGACACATAGCGTGGAGACGTGCTTTGGCTCCTCATGGTTCCTCATGGTTCCTCATGGTTACTCATAGGCCTCATTTCCTCAGGGCTCCCTCATGGTTCCTCATGGTTCCTCATAGGTTCCTCAGAGGCTCCTCATGGTTCCTCATGGTTTCCTTATGACCCTGTTACTAGTGGCGCCTGCTTTTGCACTTTATTGTGTTGAAAGAGAAATCCATGGTGTTTGAAAAATGGTGTGTGGGTGTACGTGTGTTTGTGTTCATTTGTGGGCTTGTGGTGTGTAATAAACGTAGTTCTCTGTCTTTGTGGTCGTCCCTGTCTGTGGTTCCTGTCTTGTGGCATCCTGTCTGTGGTTCCCTGTCTGTGGTTCCTGTCTGTGGTTCCTGTCTGTGGTTCCTGTGCCTGTGGTTCCTGTCTGTGGCTCCTCCGTCTGTGGTTCCTGTCTGTGGTTCCTGTCTGTGGCTCCTGTCTGTGGCTCTTGTCTGTTGTTCCTGTCTGTGGCTCCTGTCTGTGGCGCCTGTTTGTGGTTCCTGTCTGTGGTTCCTGTCTGTGGGTTCCTGTCTGTGGTTCCTGTCTGTGGCTCCTGTCTGTGGCTTCCTGTCTGTGGTTCCTGTCTGTGGCTTCCTGTCTGTGGCTCTTGTCTGTGGTCCTGTCTGTGGCTCCTGTCTGTGGCTCCTGTCTGTGGCTCCTGTCTGTGGCTCCTGTCTGTGCTCCTGTCTGTGGTTCCTGTCTGTGGTTCCTGTCTGTGGTTCCTGTCTGTGGCTCCTGTCTGTGACATCCGCCATCTCATCCATGTTCATTTCAGAGCGTCTTATCGTATCGGCAAAAACGACTCCTAAGTTTTGAGTGGGTAGTGTGTGTTTGTGGTGTTCTTATGTGTGTGTGTGTGTGTGGTGTGTGTGTGTGTGTGTGTGTGGTGTGTGTGTGTGTGTGTGTGGTGTGTTGGTTGTGGGTGTGGTGTGGGTGTGTGGGTGAGGACACTCTATCACACAACGCGCCAAACATTCCTTGTGTCCTTTCGGTGTGCATCACACGTTGACAACGGATCCTAATTTGCGAGCAGTATGAGTGTGTGCTGTGCTAATTATTCAGCTAATCTTTCCACTCGCGGTCGTTCCTGAATCCTCTGTATGAAAATAATAAAAATAGCGCATTATGCGGCGGGCAGTTAGCCAGCCGTTATCTCCTGCAAGGCGTCTATCTGGCGGCGATTATCCCTGCCAGGCCGATATCTCCATCATAATAGCTGCCCCCCCACGCCGCCCCCCCCCCCTCTGTGGCGCTGGAGCTGCGGTAATGGCGGCGGAGATGCGCCTCCAGCCGGGTGTGAGGAGGCCTGGAGGAGGAGCTGGTGGGACGCCAGCGCCGCTGCCCTCGCCGTCCTAGCGGCGCTGCCCCTCGCCGTAGCGGCGCTGCCCTCGCCGTAGCGGCGCTCCTCACACTCTATACGCTACGTGGGCCCGCCTGGGATTCCTCGCACACCATCATAAGGTGAGATGCCGTCTAAACACGCGCCATTCAAACGCTCTTAAAAGAGTTCCTGACAGCATCACCGAGATGTTAACGTCAAGCTGCCGTCGAATCAGAAAATTATTAATATATTAAACCTCACTTTAGAACTTTGATAACTTTGGATTTTAGAAACAAAGTACCAGAATCATATAAAATTATATCTACATTACACTCGCCCTGAGTGATAGGTAGTTCATGTTTTGCTGATGACCATGGGAACATGGAGATTAGACCGATGGAACGTCTCCCTGCATGGTGCCCTCTCTGAGAGGGACCTGCACCTGCAGTCTGCGGTTTATCTGCCTCACGGTGTCCTGACCCTTCTCACTAATGATGAGAACAGTGTGGTTCAGTATTAACAGGGATTAAGTAATTCAGCGTGCAACTAATTAAGCTATTTACCAAGACTCAAATGATGAGGTGACATGTTGTACTGTGAACATGTGCTGCGATGCCGCAAAACATCGCGTTCACTTGCAGCAGCTTCAACCTCTTTTCCACATTCATGTTCAACACCAAGTAATTCCTCATTGGCCCATTATTTCAACGCCTCATTAATTCAAGTTAAAGACAACAAATCAACTCTGGTGTAGTAGCAGTACGAGGAGAACAGCTTTACCAAGTCAGCTCTAGTGTAGCAGCAGTACGAGGAGAACAGCTTTACCAAGTCAGCTCTAGTGTAGTAGCAGTACGAGGAGAACAGCTTTACCAAGTCAGCTCTAGTGTAGCAGTACGAGGAGAACAGCTTTACCAAGTCAGCTCTAGTGTAGCAGTACGAGGAGAACAGCTTTACCAAGTCAGCTCTAGTGTAGCAGTACGAGGAGAACAGCTTTACCAAGTCAGCTCTAGTGTAGTAGCAGTACGAGGAGAACAGCTTTACCAAGTCAGCTCTAGTGTAGTAGCAGTACGAGGAGAACAGCTTTACCAAGTCAGCTCTAGTGTAGCAGTACGAGGAGAACAGCTTTACCAAGTCGCTCTAGTGTAGCAGTAACGAGGAGAACAGCTTTACCAAGTCAGCTCTAGTGTAGCAGTACGAGGAGAACAGCTTTTACCAAGTCAGCTCTAGTGTAGTAGCAGTACGAGGAGAACAGCTTTACCAATTCAGCTCTAGTGTAGCAGCAGTACGAGGAGAACACAACGCATTCAGAAAACATCAACGTGAAGGGAAAGGTAGAGGAGGAGGAGCCGAGATAGAGGAGGAGGAGCAGAGATAGAGGAGGAGGAGGAGCCGAGATAGAGGAGGAGGAGCCGAGATAGAGGAGGAGCAGAGATAGAGAAGGAGGAGCCGAGATAGAGGAGGAGGAGCCGAGATAGAGGAGGAGGAGCCGAGATAGAGGAGGAGGAGGAGCAGAGATAGAGGAGGAGGAGCCGAGATAGGGGAGGAGGAGGAGCCGAGATAGGAGGAGGAGGAGGAGCAGAGATAGAGGAGGAGGAGCCGAGATAGAGGAGGAGGAGGAGCCGAGATAGAGGAGGAGGAGGAGCCGAGATAGAGGAGGAGGAGCCGAGATAGAGACGGAGCAGAGATAGAGGAGGAGGAGCAGAGATAGAGGAGGAGGAGGAGCCGAGATAGAGGAGGAGGAGCCGAGATAGAGAGGGAGGAGCACCAGAGATAGAGGAGGAGCAGAGATAGAGGAGGAGGAGCCGAGATAGAGGAGGAGGAGCAGAGATAGAGGAGGAGGAGCCGAGATAGAGGAGGAGGAGCAGAGATAGAGGAGGAGGAGCACCAGAGATAGAACCAGGGCTAGAGGAGAGTCAGTGAACACCAAAGCGTGTTCCACTCACATGGTCTCGTCGTTCTGGAACTCCAGCTTGCCGGCCACCTCCTGGTAGTCCTCGCCGGCTTTGGCCGTGCCCTCCATGGTGTGGTACGGGATGGCCACCTTGCCCCTGGCGCCCGACGTGCGGTGGACCTTGATCTGCATGCTGCCCACGCTCTCGCTGACCCGCATGGCGCCGCTCTCGAAGGTGAAGATGCCGGCGTGGTCGTCATCGTAGATGGTGACGGTGGCGGAGTGGGCGGAGCCCAGCGCCGCCTTGGGCTGGACGTAGGACGCCAGGCCGCCGCCCGACGGGCCGCCGCCGGAGGTGATGGCGCCGGGCTCCAGGGTGGCCACCTCGGCGCGGTGCGCCACGCGGGGGTTGCTGAGGTGCACGTAGAAGTGCTCGTCCTCCTCGAAGATGTCGTCGTCGATGACGCCCACGGTGAACTCCTTCACCGCCTCGCCGGGCTTGAACACCAGCGTGCCCTCCGCAAACTCGTAGTCGGAGCCCGCGTTGGCCGTGCCGTCCTCGGTGCGGTAGTCCACCTGGGAGGGGGGGGGGGGCGGTTAGTAGTTGTTCAGTTGTCTCACCTGTTCAAAGCCCACCTGGACTCTCCACAGCCCCCCCCCTTCCCCCCCACACCCCTCTTCCACACTTGTATTGTGTGTTGTACCTGCTGGTACTTAAACATAGTACATGGTGTAGCATCTTACCCTAGCTATCTCTGGTGTGTACGGGGAATGGGTTAGCCTAGTGATTGTTAGTGCTTGGCACTTGTTTCTATCAACATCCCTTCTGTTCCGACAGCGATATATATATATATATATATATATATATATATATATATATATAACGCCCGAAATGTAAATGTCAGTGATAGGATATTCAGGTTATGGCTGGATGGGGTGCTCCTAGTCTTCCAAGGCAGAGGTTCTGGGTTCGTACCCCAATGCCTACCGGCAGACTTTGTGGATCCCTTGCAGAAGATACCTCACCCCCACCGGCCCTTTAATAGCATTCTCTCAGTTCCCTGGATAAACGCTTCTCATTGGATAAAAGCCTCCTCCCCACCAACACCACATCAACACGTGGATCCATCCCAGCGGGGACCCCGGGACAGCGTTGGCCCCAGAAGGTGCTCCTACCTTGACGGTGACCCCGGGACAGCGTTGGCCCCAGAAGGTGCTCCTACCTTGACGGTGACCCCGGGACAGCGTTGGCCCCAGAAGGTGCTCCTACCTTGACGGTGATCCCGGGACAGCGTTGGCCCCAGAAGGTGCTCCTACCTTGACGGTGACCCCGGGACAGCGTTGGCCCCAGAAGGTGCTCCTACCTTGACGGTGACCCAGGGACAGCATTGACCCAAGAAGGTGCTCCTACCTTGACGGTGCAGCCGGTGTCGCCGCCGTGGCGCCCCACGGAGAGCTTCAGGGAGCCGCAGTTCTCGAAGCACTGGTAGTGGGACGGCTCAAACTGCAGGTAGACGGTGTGGGGGTCCTCCTCCTGGCCGCTGCCCTCGTGGCAGCTCACCACCTTGCGGGCCTGGTCGGCCGCGTGCTTCTTCAGGATGTTGCCCGCCCCGATCATCATGCGCGTGGCCTGGATGCGGTAGAAGGCGCGGCTCTTCTGCTGCTGCACCAGCACCTGGTAGTTGGCCATCTCGATCAGCTGCTCCATGTCCTTCTCTGGGTGCCGCTGCTTCAGCTCCTTCAGCGTGCGGGCCATCTCCCGCCGGGCCTCCTCCTCCTGGACCTGCCCCGGGTCCAGGCCTCCTCCGCCCTCCTCCACCCCCTCCAGCATCCCGTCCAGGACATCCTTGGGGTCGGAGTAGCAGTTGGCCCCGCGGCCGCCGTCCATCTCCAGGTCCATCTTGGTGAACACGCCGTCGCCCTCCGTCCCGATGATGATGCCGCGCTTCTTGTCGGCGCGGTAACGCTTGTTGACGTACTTGTAGAAGAAGAGGCGTCGGTCGGCGATCCACGCCTGGAGCACGCACAGCGGGAAGAAGAGGAAGGTGAGCACGGCCTCCCAGACCTCCACCTCCCCGGGGGAGATGACGGCCAGGATGAGGTACAGCCAGATGTAGGCGAAGATGCTCCAGGTGGCCGTGACGAAGAACACCCGCAGGTGCTTGATCTTGCGCACCTCGTTCTCAGGCACCACGTACACGCACAGCGCGATGATGATGAACATGTTGAAGGCGGCGCTGCCCACGATGGTGCTGGGCCCCAAGGAGCCGCCCTGGAACTGGTGGCCCACCACCTCGATGACGGACAGCAGGATCTCCGGCGCCGAGGAGCCCAGCGCCATCAGCGTGAGGTTGGACACGGTCTCGTTCCAGACGCGCACGGTGGTGGTGGTGGTCTCGCCGTTGGGCTTGGTGATGGTGACCTCGCGCTCCTGCGACGTGATGACCTCGATGGAGGACATGAAGCGGTCGGCGATGATGGACATCCCCAGGAACATGTAGATGAGGGCGGCGAAGTAGACGATGGCGCGCGCCACCTTGTCGCCCACCGAGGGGTTGAGGGGGTTCCAGGTGGGCAGGACCACCCCCTCGGAGCAGCTCTCCTCCTCGGAGCAGTTGGCCGGGGGCCCGGGGGTGGGCGGGGCGTCGCTGGAGGAGGAGGAGGAGGAGGAGGAGGAAGAGGAGGAGCAGGTGGGGCTGAGGCCTGCTAGGAGGAGCAGGAGGAGGAGGCAGGAGAAGGGGCAGCGAGGCTGGGGTGGTGTCGGGGAGCGTCTGTGGAGGTACATGATGGAGGTCTGTCCGGAGGGGGGGTTCCTCTACGGTGGGGGTTCCTCAACACCAGATGTTCCTCTGGAAGCTTCTGGAACAGGGACGATACGTCCGCGGGGTAAGGCTGTGTGCAGCGCAAACAGATCTATTTAGGAATGCAATCAGAAGGTATGAGCAAGGCTTAGCTATGGATAAATAAAAATAACACACACACCGCAGCGCACACACACACACACACATAAAGGCACACACACACACACACGCACACACACACACGCACAAACACACACACACACACACACACACACACACACACACACACACACACACACACACACACACACACACACACACACACACACACACACACACACACACACACATACACACACACACACACACACACATACACATCATCGTAAGCTTTGTGACTCTTGTTTGAAGTATAGGACTTTTGGTCGACACCTCAATATGATTTGATTATGTTCCGTTATGAGAATAGAATATAAAAGAACGATGATGGATGGATTAAGTCGAAACCCTCCCAGGAAGAGCCCACAGCGCTGGTAGTTTGTTCAGTAGAGGCCAGTAGTGGTTGACTGGGGCTGCCACACGGCCAGCCACCATCAGCAGCACCACCATGTAGAATGCAGTGCTGAAATTCAGCCTTCAACTTGTAGGTTTGGTCGATTAACTTAATCAGCTGCTGTTGTCCTGGATGTATGCACATACGCACTGTTATTTTTGTACGTCTGGAAGAACACTATCACGATTTCGGCGGTTTTTTGAACAAGCAGCCGTCAATCTCAGAAACAACGCACCGATTTAAAGCAGAAAAGCGTTTCCATCGAGGAGCACAGCAAGAACTAAGTGGGACTGCACCTCCCTCGGTGAGCATGAGTCCAGACCGTACTCACCCACAGGTGGAGGCTCGGTGCTGAGCAGTCCCTGGCAGCACACAGGTGGAGGCTGGGTGGGTGGTGTTCCTACCAGCGGCCGGGCTGCTGCAGGGCTGCTGGCTGGGTGCGCTGCTGTCTTGGGGAGGGAGGTGACGCGGAGCTGTCCATGGTGCTTCTTAGCGAATAAAAGGTCGGACAGATTGGTCTCCTCGGTAAACTTAATGAGAGAATCTGTCTTTCTCACGAAGCCAGCCCTTCGAGTTGTTAGGACCTATAAGTTGTTGCTTCTTCTTTCACAAAGGAACGACTTTCACGTCCTCCGTTGGACTCGGCGACGTGCGATTGTTGATGCGTAAATAATCAATTAAATGATTAACTTCGTCCCTCATCCGCATTCTACCGAACGTTTACCGTCGCTGCTCCGATCCGTCAGAACAGGTCTCCAGTCTCTGTCTTCTGCAGGAGAACGCAGAGACGAGCAGGGCTCACATGAGTGTAGGCGTGAAGAGATGGCAACACACATCAAATATGTGTTTGCGTGTGCGTGCGTGCGAGTGTTATGAGAGAGAGAGAGAGAGAGAGAGAGAGAGAGAGAGAGAGAGGAAGGGGGAGAGGGGGAGAGGGAGACTGTAGGAACCAGATGAATCTGAGGGGCTGTTGAGGAGGAGCTGGGAGCGTTATGTAAATGGGGAGGATTGTGTTTCTCCGGCGATGGGCAGCACCGGAGCGCCGCGCGGGGGGAGCCCAGGAGAGGATCACTGCAGAGCGGGCAGGAGGAGGAGGAGGAGGAGGAGGAGGAGGCTGGCCGTCCTGGTGCCAGGGCGACTGACTGCGCATGAAAGGTCCCAGACAAATGAAGACCCCCCCCCAGCCCCCAGCCCCCCTCCTCCCCCCATCATTACCGAATAGTTGTGTGTCTTTGTTTGCCCATGCAGTCCTGTGGGCAGGGTAGAATCGGGCAATTAAGTTAAACGTGTGTCTTTTTTAAATGCGAGGCCAATTTGATTATGCGCCATCTGATCGATTGTATTGGGATATCAGCCCTTCTTTAGGGATAATGATGTACAGCTAGATATACATATGCAATACCACACCTGGAAAGACTAAAGGTTTCTGAAGCTGCGATCAACGCATTATTAAGCTGCTCAAGGCATTCCCATCACGTTCACGCACTCACACGCCCACACACGCACGCCCACACTCACTAACACACACACAAACGCACACACATACTCACACCCCATAGAAATAATGAAAAAAACGATCCCTTGCAGTAAGTGTAAGGTGGACATGGTTTCTGGTGTGTGTGTGTGTGTGTGTGTGGGGGGGGGTTGCTGTCCAGGTGTTCCAGACCGTGTTGCTGTCCAGGTGTTCCAGACCGTGTTGCTGTCCAGGTGTTCCAGACCGTGATGCTGTCCAGGTGTTCCAGACCGTGTTGCTGTCCAGGTGTTCCAGACCGTGATGCTGTCCAGGTGTTCCGTGTTGCTGTCCAGGTGTTCCAGACCGTGTTGCTGTCCAGGTGTTCCAGACCGTGATGCTGTCCAGGTGTTCCAGACCGTGTTGCTGTCCAGGTGTTCCGTGTTGCTGTCCAGGTGTTCCAGACCGTGATGCTGTCCAGGTGTTTGAGGCGGTGATGCTGTCCAGGTGTTTGAGGCGGTGGGGCTGTCCAGGTGTTCCAGACCGTGATGCTGTCCAGGTGTTCCAGACCGTGTTGCTGTCCAGGTGTTCCGTGTTGCTGTCCAGGTGTTCCAGACCGTGTTGCTGTCCAGGTGTTCCAGACCGTGTTGCTGTCCAGGTGTTCCAGACCGTGTTGCTGTCCAGGTGTTCCAGACCGTGATGCTGTCCAGGTGTTCCAGACCGTGATGCTGTCCAGGTGTTCCGTGTTGATGTCCAGGTGTTTGAGGCGGTGGGGCTGTCCAGGTGTTCCAGACCGTGTTGCTGTCCAGGTGTTCCGTGTTGCTGTCCAGGTGTTCCAGACCGTGTTGCTGTCCAGGTGTTCCGTGTTGCTGTCCAGGTGTTCCAGACCGTGATGCTGTCCAGGTGTTCCGTGTTGATGTCCAGGTGTTTGAGGCGGTGGGTTTGTCCAGGTGTTCCAGACCGTGTTGCTGTCCAGGTGTTCCGTGTTGCTGTCCAGGTGTTCCGTGTTGCTGTGCAGGTGTTCCAGACCGTGTTGCTGTCCAGGTGTTCCGTGTTGCTGTCCAGGTGTTCCAGACCGTGTTGCTGTCCAGGTGTTCTGTGTTGCTGTCCAGGTGTTCCAGACCGTGTTGCTGTCCAGGTGTTCCAGACCGTGTTGCTGTCCAGGTGTTCTGTGTTGCTGTCCAGGTGTTCCAGACCGTGTTGCTGTCCAGGTGTTTGAGGCGGTGGGGCTGTCCAGGTGTTCCAGACCGTGTTGCTGTCCAGGTGTTCCAGACCGTGTTGCTGTCCAGGTGTTTGAGGCGGTGGGTTTGTCCAGGTGTTCCAGACCGTGATGCTGTCCAGGTGTTCCAGACCGTGTTGCTGTCCAGGTGTTCCAGAACGTGTTGCTGTCCAGGTGTTTGAGGCGGTGGGGCTGTCCAGGTGTTCCAGACCGTGTTGCTGTCCAGGTGTTTGAGGCGGTGGGGCTGTCCAGGTGTTTGAGGCGGTGGGGGTGTTTGAGACAGCAGCCCCCCAGCACGGTGTGGGACTCCTCCGGTGTGGGGGGGGGGTTCTCCGCCCCTCCTCCCGACTCAAGGCTTTTCTGCTTGAGGACTAAGTGATCTTTGGTTCCACTGCCTGTGGCCTCAAACCAAGCAGCAGTCCTGTGGAGACACATGAGTCGTGGGACGGCGTGAAAGAGTTTCTGTTTGGTGTGACGTGTTTATCACACAGAGAACGTCTGCTGCCGCCGTCAACCATCACGGATTCCAATTCTACATTTGGAGCCACTGTAAAGATCACAAGCGGCCAAGTTTCTAGAAAACGAGTAGCTATGGGAACAAGAAACAATGGGTTTGGTGTTGCTTCTTGTCTCCTGCAGTCAGGTGCATGAGAGCTAAAGCTACAGCACACAGCCTCAGGAGTGCACGGTCTAGGGGCCTGTTTGAATCCATATAAAACAGTACCTTAGTGTATGGAACAGGATGGTCCGGTACCTTAGTGTATGGAACAGGGTGGTACTGGTACTGGTACCTTAGTGTATGGAACAGGGTGGTACTGGTACTGGTACCTTAGTGTATGGAACAGGGTGGTACTGGTACTGGTACCTTAGTGTATGGAACAGGGTGGTACTGGTACTGGTACCTTAGTGTATGGAACAGGGTGGTACTGGTACTGGTACCTTAGTGGATGGAACAGGGTGGTACTGGTACTGGTACCTTAGTGTATGGAACAGGGTGGTACTGGTACTGGTACCTTAGTGTATGGAACAGGGTGGTACTGGTACTGGTACCTTAGTGTATGGAACAGGGTGGTACTGGTACTGGTACCTTAGTGTATGGAACAGGGTGGTACTGGTACTGGTACCTTAGTGTATGGAACAGGGTGGGCAGGTCCTGGCTCCAATCCGTTTGCCGTGGACCGGCTGGTTCTGACAGATCTCTGAACCCTGGACTCAGGACCACAGTCCTGAGTCCGCTGAAGGAGATCTGGTGGTCTTGGCTCTCAGCCTTGTGGGTGATGTAGTTTTATCATTCTTACTTTGGTGTCTTATGAATGACAGCAAGGGGTCCCATGGGGGCCATACCTCCATTAAATGGTATTGAGCATGTAAAGGACTCAACGGTTAATGCAGAGGAAGGGGATTCAAACCCACCATCGGAGGAGACCGGGACAGAACACAACACTGAGGAAGACCTGCCTTTCATCGTAAAAATGAATAACAATGAGGAGGCTGTACCACTTTACCCTCAGAACCAGCTGTTCTAGAACCTCTTTACCCTTAGAACCAGCTGTTCTAGAACCACTTTACCCTTAGAACCAGCTTAAGAACCACTTTACACTTAGAACCAGCTTTCCTAGAACTACTTTACCCTTACAACCAGCTGTACTAGAACCACTTTACCCTTAGAACCACTTTACCCTTAGAACCAGCTGTCGTAGAACCACTTTACCCTTAGAACCACTTTACCCTTACAACCAGCTGTACTAGAGCTACTTTACTCTTAGAACCAGCTGTCCTAGAACCACTTTACCCTTAGAACCAGCTGTACTAGAGCTACTATACACTTAGAACCAGCTGTCCTAGGACCACTTTACCCTTAGAACCAGCTGTACTAGAGCTACTTTACTCTTAGAACCAGCTGTCCTAGAACCACTTTACCCTTAGAACCAGCTGTACTAGAGCTACTTTACTATTAGAACCAGCTGTACTAGAGCTACTTTACTCTTAGAACCAGCTGTCCTAGAACCACTTTACCCTTAGAACCAGCTGCACTAGAGCTACTTTACTCTTAGAACCAGCTGTCCTAGAACCACTTTACCCTTAGAACCAGCTGTACTAGAGCTACTTTACTCTTAGAACCAGCTGTCCTAGAACCACTTTACCCTTAGAACCAGCTGTACTAGAGCTACTTTACTATTAGAACCAGCTGTACTAGAGCTACTTTACTCTTAGAACCAGCTGTCCTAGAACCACTTTACCCTTAGAACCAGCTGTACTAGAGCTACTTTACTCTTAGGACCAGCTGTACTAGAGCTACTTTACTCTTTGAACCAGCTGTCCTAGAACCACTTTACCCTTAGAACCAGCTGTTCTAGAACCACTTTACCCTTAGAACCACTTTACCCTTGAACCACTTTACCCTCAGAACCACTTTACCCTTAGAACCAGCTGTCGTAGAACCACTTTGCCCTTAGAACCAGCTGTCCTAGAACCACTTTACACTTAGAACCAGCTGTCCACAAAAAGGTGATGGATACATTAATACAGCGGGAACAGCTGGAGGAGAGTGGGGGAGGGCTCTGAACAGCTGGAGAGAGAGAGGGGGAGGGCTCTGAACAGCTGGAGAGAGAGGGGAGGGGGAGGGGTAGGGCTCTGAACAGCTGGAGAGAGAGGGGGAGGGGGAGGGCTCTGAACAGCTGGAGAGAGAGAGGGGGAGGGCTCTGAACAGCTGGAGAGAGAGGGGAGGGGGAGGGGTAGGGCTCTGAACAGCTGGAGAGAGAGGGGGAGGGGGAGGGCTCTGAACAACAGGAGGAGAGAGGGGGAGGGCTCTGAACAGCTGGAGAGAGAGAGGGGGAGGGCTCTGAACAGCTGGAGAGAGAGGGGAGGGGGAGGGCTCTGAACAGCTGGAGAGAGAGGGGGAGGGCTCTGCACAGCTGGGGGAGAGAGAGGGGGAGGGCTCTGAACAGCTGGAGAGAGAGGGGAAGGGGGAGGGCTCTGAACAGCTGGAGGAGAGAGGGGGAGGGCTCTGAACAGCTGGAGAGAGAGGGGAGGGGGAGGGCTCTGAACAGCTGGAGAGAGAGGGGGAGGGCTCTGCACAGCTGGGGGAGAGAGAGGGGGAGGGCTCTGAACAGCTGGAGAGAGAGGGGAGACGGAGGGCTCTGAACAGCTGGAGGAGAGAGGGGGAGGGCTCTGAACAGCTGGGAGACTATCCTCGACAACATGGCAACGCCGGGACATTTTTATCCCGACATTACGCAAGGATGTTCATGACTAATGTGCTGTGTTGCTCTCTCTCTGAGCATCTGCAGGGGTTACAGAACGCAGGGTTGGCATGGCGATGGGCATCCCATCATGCAGGGCTCTAATGAAATGGAGTGACTAATGCACACTAGTACATTAACTCAAGCCAGGGTGTTCAGCATCAGGTGGGGCGAGGTGGAGTGAATTCCAGATCAAGAAGAATCCGGTCAGATGCTGGGTGATGTTAGGGCTCCATACATTACCCCCCATCCTCTAGAACGCAATGATTCAATCTGCCTAATGTTGACCCTTCTCTCCAGCTGCTGGATGTTAAGACAGGTCAGACATCAGCCCTACGTGGTCTCTGTCATGTTAACACTGCCCTACAGTGTCGCTGTCATGTTAACACTGCCCTACAGTGTCTCTGTCATGTTAACCCAGCCCTACAGTGTCTCTGTCATGTTAGCCCATCCCTACAGTGTCTCTGTCATGTTAGCCCAGCCCTACCATGTCTCTGTCATGTTAGCCCATCCCTACAGTGTCTCTGTCATGTTAGCCCAGCCCTACCATGTCCCTGTCGTGTTAGCCCAGCCCTACATGGTATATCCGTGTCTGAGGTCCCTGAAGAAGCAGCAGATCTCATGAATATGCAGCGGTCATATCAGGTCATATTAATATTCCATGAGGTTGCGTCCGCGCTGTCATGATCCAGACGAGCGAGAGAGACCGGGGCGAGTTCGATTCCCTCTCGTCCTGCCAGGCGAGGCTTGCTCATGTTAGCATGCGTGCCGCTGTGTGACGTCTATATCTATGTCTAGAGGAATTTGAAGTGAGACGAAGCAGACCATTAATATTGGTTCAGCTCCAGGAAGTGTTAAGACTGCTGTCCGACCCGTTCCTCCAGGGAGCCGCGGGACGGCAGCAGAGTGGCTCTGTTGACACGCTGTGTGTCCTCCGGGAGTCGTTCCTTTGATCCCGGCTGCTTTGGAATCCTACTCGCGGCCCCTCTTTCTTCAGCTCTGGGGGCTTTGTTCCAATAGTCGTTCCACTCTGCAGAACGCTTCCTAGCTTGGCACGTAGGTCACAGGAAGTTCCTAGCCTGAGACTCTCCCTTCGCAGGCGAAGACAGCGAGAGAAGCTCTTTAAGTCAGGGTGGTGTCACGTTGGCTTTGAGCTCCATTTAACCGGGTGACCATATGGTGTTAGGAACATCCTCATCCCGACAGCAGGATGCTGACTAACAGCTCCACTCCATCACAGCATTAGTTGTTGTAACGCTCTGAGCACCAGCGCTGTGTTCCTGTTGGTGTTTCCCCAGCGGGCGGTGAGGTGTCTCCAGACTAGAGGAGAGATCCTTTACTCCACTGGCTCTTAAAGCAGACACTTAAGGGAACACTGTTGGTGCCACTTAGCAGCGGAGTTATTGGCTTCCTTACCCTCAGCCATGTGTTGGAGCCATGTGTTGCTAGAATCACACCATTCAAATAAAACTTTACTTGATTCATTAGTCGAGCAGGACTACAAAGGGCTGTCATCTGAAAACTTTTTAAAATGGATGTGAGTTTGTGTGCAAAAGTGTTTTTTTAAAGTGACGACTTTAAATACATTTCCTCTGCAAAGCATTTTGAAGCCAACCAAATAAAAAATATCGAAGAGAACAAAAATGATTAATGGTAAATAACCATCCAACCACACAGCAGTGGTGCAGGCAAGAGGCCGATCAGATAATGTATATTATAATAAGTATATAAAAGAAGGCTTCTCTATTCATCACAGATGGGGACAGGGGGGCAGGGAGGCTGTTGGCTCTGTATCCGCTATGCTTTTATGTTCAACTGATTTGCATCGTGGTATAACAGCCCGACTCAAACTCTGCACTTAAATCCTTAAACTCCAGCGGATGCTGCGATGACTCGTGTTGACCACCAGTGGGCGGCATTGAGCCGGCGCTGATCAGGCTCCTGAGCCCGGACCCTGCGCGCAGGAACCATATGACGTCATCCTTTCATAATCAAGCATCGACAAACACATTTGCTGTCATTACAATTTAAATAAATACCAACATTTTGTGGTGTTTCATGACGACCAATAAAAAACAACAGTGTTACCCCTTATGTTTTCTTTCATGACGACCAATAAAAAACAACAGTGTTACCCCTTATGTTTTTTATCACGACGACCAATAAAAAAAAAAAAAAGTGTTACTCCTTATGTTTTTTTTCATGACGACCAATAAAAAATGCCAGGGTCACCCCTCATGTTTTATTTCATAAAAACGACAGCGTTACCCCCTATGTACTAATTGATAAATATCGACAGTGTTACCCCTTATGTTTTTTTTCATGACGACCAATAAAAAACAACAGTGTTACCCCTTATGTTTTTTTTCATGACGACCAATAAAAAATGCCAGGGTCACCCCTCATGTTTTTTTTAATTTAGACCAATAAAAACAACAGTGTCACCCCTCATGTTTCATTTGATAAAAACGACGGTGTTACCCCCTATGTTTTATTCGAAACATTTCGACAGTGTTACCCCTTATGGGTTTTTCATGACGACAGATAAAGAACGACAGTGTTACCGTTTACGTATCTTTTGATAAAAACAACAGTGTTATCCCTTATATTTTATTTGACAACGACAATGTTTTTTTTCATGACGACCAATAAAAAACAACAGTGTTACCCCTTATGTTTTTATTCATGACGACCAATAAAAAAACAATAGTGTTACCACTTAAGTTTTCTTTCATGACGACCAATAAAAAACAACAGTGTTACCCCTTATGTTTTTTATCACGACGACCAATAAAAAAAAACAGTGTTACTCCTTATGTTATTTTTTTTATGACGACCTATAAAAAACAACAGTGTCACCCCTCATGTTTTATTTCATAAAAACGACAGCGTTACCCCCTATGTACTAATTGATAAATATCAACAGTGTTACCCCTTATGTTATTTGACAAAGACAACAGTGTTACCCTTAATGTTTTTTTTCATGACGACCAATAAAAAACAACAGTGTTACCCCTTATGTTTTTTTCATGACGACCAATAAAAAACAAAACCCCTTATGTTTTCTTTCATGACGACGAATAAAAAACAACAGTGTTACCCCTTATGTTTTTTATCACGACGACCAATAAAAAAAAACAGTGTTACTCCTTATGTTTTTTTTTTATGACGACCTATAAAAAACTACAGTGTCACCCCTCATGTTTCATTTCATAAAAACGACAGTGTTACCCCCTATGTACTGATTGATAAATATCGACAGTGTTACCCCTCAATGTTTTTTTTCATGACGACCAATTAAAAACAACAGTGTTACCCCTTATGTTTTTTTCATGACGACCGATAAAAAACAACAGTATTGCCCCTCATGTTTTCTTTCATGACGACGAATAAAAAACAACTGTGTTACCCCTTATGTTTTTTATCACGACGACTAATAAAAAAAAAACACTGTTACCCCTTATGTTTTATTCGATACATTTCGACAGTCTTAACCCTTATGGGTTTTTCATGACGACAGATAAAGAACGACAGTGTTACCCTTCACGTATCTTTTGATAAAAAAAACAGTGTTACCCTTTATATTTTATTTGACAAAGACAACAGTGTTACCCCTTATGTTTTTTTTCATGACGACCAATAAAAAAAAACAGTGTTACCCCTTATGTTTTTATTCATGACGACCAATAAAAAACAACAGTGTTACCCCTTATGTTTTTTTCATGACGACCAATAAAAAACAATAGTGTTACCCCTTGTGTTTTTTTCCATGACGACCAATAAAAAAAAACAGTGTTACCGCTTATGTTTTTTTTCATGACGACCAATAAAAAACGCCAGGGTCACCCCTTATGTTTTTTTTCATTTAGACCAATGAAAAACAACAGTGTCACCCCTCATGTTTCATTTGATAAAAACGACAGTGTTACCCCCTATGTTTTATTCGATACATTTCGACAGTGTTACCCCTTATGGGTTTTTCATGACGACAGAAAAAGAACGACAGTGTTACCGTTTACGTACACTGGAAAAAGCCTTCTGTTGAACCAATTAAAAAAAACATGGGTAATGGTTCACATCTATATTACATAACTTGAGCCAATGACAAATATATAGCTTGCCTCAAACAATATTTCCTATGTTCATAAAAACAAAATAATACAACTTGGCACCAAGTATAATTATATTATTTGAATGAAGTTAATACATTTAAATCGTATGTTAAATCCTAAACAAAAAAATATTGATTCACTCCAACAATTGGTTCTCATTTAAGAAATATCTATCAGAAATAATTTGGTTTATCCAATCAAAAAGATTACAATTTAATCAAACAATTGTATACATCATCATCATCATCATTTTTTCCCGCTCGGCTCTCGCCGCTTCATGGCCTTGAGGCGCTTCTGTCTGGATTCGACATCACATCACGACATCAGTCAGGGTTAGTTGCTTTGCCAAAGACACCTCGATACACTTCTTGGTGAAGCCAGGGATCGAACCAACAACCTTCAGATTACCAGCCAACCCGCTCTACCACCTGAGCTACTGCCGCCACACAATATTATATATATATTAACAATCTAAATCGCAGAGTTAGACCAACTCCAGACCTCCCTCCAGACACAGACAGACTGTCCTAGCTCACAGAACCAGTGAGTCATCGTCACTCTGGTCAAGGCTAGTGCTTTCACCTCAAAAAGTCGCCAAAAGTCACCAATAGCAGCTGAAAAAGAAGCTAGATTTGTCGCTTGTCGCTGTTTTGAAAAAAAGTCGCCAAAGGGGTCTGAAAAGTAGCTAAATATAGCGACAAAATCGCTAAGTTGGCAACACTGCGGTTTGGTCCAGTAGTCGTAAGCGTCTTTGTATTTAATGCGCATGCGCAGGCTTGTACGTAACCTTGACATTTTACATTTGTCAAAATAGATATTTCTTAATTGAACTCCTAACTAAAAATATCTATATTTCACAGTATTTTGAAATAAAAAAAAGTTATTTTAAAAATAAAACAAAAAATGTTTATTTGAATTGAATTACAAAATAATAATCAGATGAAGTGCGGCATAAAACCCTTTTTCCAGTGTATAACAGTGTTTTAGGAAGAAAACCAAAAAAAATTATTTGGATTGAATGACAAAATTATTAATCAGTTGAATACACAACCTTAAAATTTTACATTTGTCAAAATGGATATTTCTTAATTGAGCTCCTAATTAAAAATATCTATATTTCACAGTATTTTGAAATAAAAAAAAGTTATTTTAAAAATAAAACAAAAAATGTTTATTTGAATTGAATTACAAAATAATAATCAGATGAAGTACGGCTTAAAACCCTTTTTCCAGTGTATCTTTTGATAAAAACAACAGTGTTATCCCTTATATTTTATTTGACAAGGACAATTTTTTTTTTTTCGAATATGGTTTTTTTCATGACGACTAATAAAATACGACAGTGTTACCCCTGATATTTTATTTGACAAAGACAACAGTGTTACCCCTGATATTTTATTTGACAAAGACAACAGTGTTACCCCTTATGTTTTTTTTCATGACAACCAATAAAAAACAACAGTGTTACCCCTTATGTTTTTATTCATGACAACCAATAAAAAAACAACAGTGTTACCCCTTATGTTTTCTTTCATGACGACCAATAAAAAACAACAGTGTTACCCCTTATGTTTTTTATCACGACGACCAATAGAAAAAAACAGTGTTACTCCTTATGTTTTTTTTTTTATGACGACCTATAAAAAACAACAGTGTCACCCCTCATGTTTCATTTCATAAAAACGACAGTGTTACCCCCTATGTACTAATTGATAAATATCGTCAGTGTTACCCCTTATGTTTTTTTTCATGACGACCAATAAAAAACAACAGTGTTGCCCCTTGTGTTATTTGACAAAGACAACAGTGTTACCCTTAATGTTTTTTTTCATGACGACCAATAAAAAACAACAGTGTTACCCCTTATGTTTTTTTCATGACGACCAATAAAAAACAACATTGTTACCCCTTATGTTTTCTCTCATGACGACGAATAAAAAACAACAGTGTTACCCCTTATGTTTTTTATCACGACGACTAATAAAAAAAGCAGTGTTACCCCTTATGTTTTATTCGATACATTTCGACAGTGTTACCCCTTATGGGTTTTTCATGACGACAGATAAAGAACGACAGTGTTACCCTTTACGTATATTTTGATAAAAACAACAGTGTTACCCTTTATATTTTATTTGACAAAGACAACAGTGTTACCCCTTATGTTTTTTTTCATGACGACCAATAAAAAAAAAAACAGTGTTACCCCTTATGTTTTTATTCATGACGACCAATAAAAAAACAACAGTGTTACCCCTTATCTTTTCTTTCATGACGACCAATAAAAAACAACAGTTTTACCCCTTATGTTTTTTATCACGACGGCCAATAGAAATACAACAGTGTTACCCCTTATGTTTTTTTTCATGACGACCTATAAAAAACAACAGTGTCACCCCTCATGTTTCATTTCAGAAAAACGACAGTGTTACCCCCTATGTACTAATTGATAAATATCGACAGTGTTACCCCTTATGTTTTTTTTCATGACGACCAATAAAAAATGACAGTGTTACCCCTTATGTTTTTTTCATGACAACCAATAAAAAACAACAGTGTTACCCCTTGTATTTTTTTCCATGACGACCAATAAAAAAAAAAAACAGTGTTACCCCTCATGTTTTTTTTCATGACGACCAATAAAAAACGACAGGGTCACCCCTTATGTTTTTTATCATTTAGACCAATGAAAAACAACAGTGTCATCCCTCATGTTTCATTTGATAAAGACGACAGTGTTACCCCCTATGTTTTATTCGATACATTTCGACAATGTTACCCCTTATGGGTTTTTCATGACGACAGATAAAGAACGACAGTGTTACCCTTTACGTATCTTTTGATAAAAACAACAGTGTTACCCCATATATTTTATTTGAAAAGGATTTTTTTTTTTTTTTTCCAATATGTTTTTTTTTCATGACGACCAATAAAATACGACAGTGTTACCCCTTATATTTTATTTGACAAAGACAACAGTTTTACCCCTTATGTTTTTTTTCATGACGACCAATAAAAAACAACAGTGTTACCCCTTATGTTTTTATTCATGATGACCAATAAAAAAACAACAGTGTTACCCCCTATGTTTTGTTTCATGACGACCAAAAAACAACAACAGTGTTACCCCTTATGTTTTTTATCACGACGACCAATAGAAAAACAACAGTGTTACCCCTTATGTTTTTTTTCATGACGACCAATTTCCTTAGAAATTGAGCCGCGGTCTCCAGTGGGTTAGGCAGAGTGCACACCACTGCACCACTGAGGCGATGAAAATACACAATAATCAATCATCAATAAAGAGGATATACATGACATTAAAATGTATGTGTGTATTTCTATTATTTCCCTTTTGTTTTTTTTCATGACGACCAATAAAAAACGACACTGTTACCCCATATATTTTATTTGACAAAGACAACAGTGTTATCCCTTATGTTTTTTTTCATGACGACCAATAAAAAACAACAGTGTTGCCCCTTATGGTTTTTTCCATGACAACCAAAGAAAAACGACAGTGTTGCCCCTTATGTTTCATTTGATAAAAACAACAGTGCTACTTACCCCTTGTGTTTCATTTGATTAAAACGACAGTGTTACCTGTCGTTTTTAAACGACAGGTAACAGGTAAACGGGAACCCCCACCACACGAGAACGCCCATTTGCGTCTGCAGTGGGATGATATTGGCTCAGGGGGCCTCTCCAGGCGGCCTCTGTCCCGTAACCCAACGGTGAGCCCGGAACAGGGAGAATGAAGCCGGTTCGCTGGCGACCTCTCTGGGTCGGTGACGGTAAGACGTCTTCATGTATCACCGTTCGGGTAATGGCATTTTAGGAACACGATGGCGATGTGATGGAAAGTTACAGAACAACTAAACCGTCTTATTATTATTAGGGGTCCAAGCCAACAGGTTGGATCCCTATTGTTTTTGTAAGGATTTTTCTTTAGGGGTCCAAGCCAACAGGTTGGATCCCTATTGTTTTTGTAAGGATTATTATTATTCCTATACTTACCCCCCTAAAAGTGATACCACACCCCAAACCGTAAATGGTGCCGACACGCAAATTGCATGACTAGATCCAGATCTGTTCGGACTAAGCAGACGATAAAATCCAGACGCGCCGGTCACTAGGTGGCGCTATACCAAGGAATACGCGTTTGGGGCTATAACTCCCACACCGAACCTCCCACATTCAAAACCTTGTACACACAGATGCACTGGAGTCTGCTGCATCTTTTAGCCTAGGCCACGCCCATTTGCGTCTATGAATATTTTTCGCTAAATCGCGAAAACCGCAAAACAGTTTTTTCCCTACTCCTCCCACATTTCTTGACCAATCGACACCAAACTTTGCACACGGCATCTTCAGACGCACACCCAAAGAAATCATCAACACTTTTTTGATCGGACCTTCGACAACGAAACGGTAGCATTTTGAATATTTGTTTATTAGCTAAATTAGACGTGGAAAATCAAAAATACAAAAAAATACAAAAGTAGACATCGGATCGAGTCCTAATTTTACACACATGTCGGTGCTACCCTTAATGGAGTTCAATAAAGAATTCGGAATATTTCGCCATTAGGGGGCGCAATAAACAAGGAAATTGTATATCCTCTAATTGGCCGAAAGAATGTTCTTCAAACTATAAGGGAACCATCAAGGGGCAAACCCGAGTCTATATAAAAAATATGGCCAAGAATTATTAATGTGGGCGGGAGTTATTTGGCAAAGGAAAATTGTCTTTGGAAAATTTCGCCACAAGGGGGCGCAAATAAACGACGAAATAATATATCTCCTAACTGGCCAATGGAATGTTCTGAAAACGCGTTTTAGGCTATAACTCCCACACCGAAGCTCCCACAATCAAAAACGTTATATCTACAGATTCACTGGAGTCAGCTGCATCTTTTGGCATACGCCGTTCCTCAATTTCGAACACATGCTTCGCGTTGTGCCGGCGAAATGCACACTTCTTGGACCCCTGCATAACTGCTTGCAGTTCTAGTTTTATTATACTTCCCGCCTTGAAAGTGGGTCCACAGCCCAAACCGTAAATGGTGCACACGCGCCAATTACATGACTAGAACCAGGTCCGGCACCGCTACTCAGATAACCAAATCCAGACATGCCGGCCACTAGGTGGCGCTATACCAAGGAGAAACACGTTTGGGGCTATAACTCCCACACCGAACCTCCTAGAGTCCAAAAACTTGTACACACAGATGCACTGGAGTCTGCTGCATCTTTTGGCCTAGGCCCCGCCCATTTGCGTCTATGAATATTTTTCGCTAAATCGCGAAAACCGCAAAACTGTTTTTTCGCTACTCCTCCCACATTTTTCGCCCGATCAACACCAAACTTTGCACACGACATCGTCAGACGCACACAAAAAATAAATTTCGAACACTTTTTTGATCCGACCTTCGACAACGAATCGGTAGCGCTTGGAATATTGGTATATTAGCTAAATTAGACGTGGAAAATTAAAAATCCAAAGAATCCAAAATTAGACATTGGATCGAGTCCAAATTCTACACACATGTCAGTGCTAACCTTAATGACGTTGGATAAAAATTTCGGAAAATTCCGCCATTAGGGGGCGCAATAAACGAGGAAATTGTATATCTTCGACAAAATTTCGCCGCAAAAACGCTACACTGACTTCTCGCTACTCCTACCACAGTCAAATCCTTTGTATCCACAGGTTCAGGGTAGCGTTTTCAACACATGCTTCGCGATGTGCCGGCGAAATGCACATTTCTTGTCGCGTTGTGCCGGCGAAATGCACACTTCTTGGACCCCTGCATAACTGCTTGCAGTTCTAGTTTTTATATGTATTTTATTTTTAGGGGTCCAAGCCAACAGGTTGGATCCCTATTGTTTTTGTAAGGATTATTAGGGGTCCAAGCCAACAGGTTGGATCCCTATTGTTTTTGTAAGGATTTTTCTTATTAGGGGTCCAAGCCAACAGGTTGGATCCCTATTGTTTTTGTGAGGATTATTATTAGGGGTCCAAGCCAACAGGTTGGATCCCTATTGTTTTTGTAAGGATTTTTCTTATTATTATTCCTGCGCTAAAAGTGGTACCACAGCCCAAACCGTAAATGGTGCACACGCGCCAATTACATGACTAGAACCAGTACCGGCACCGCTACTCAGATAACCAAATCCAGACATGCCGGCCACTAGGTGGCGCTATACCAAGGAGAAACACGTTTGGGGCTATAACTCCCACACCGAACCTCCCAGAGTCCAAAAACTTGTACACACAGATGCACTGGAGTCTGCTGCATCTTTTGGCCTAGGCCACGCCCATTTGCGTCTATGAATATTTTTCGCTAAATCGCGAAAACCGCATAACTGTTTTTTCCCTACTCCTCCCACATTTCTTGACCAATCAACACCAAACTTTGCACACGACATCTTCAGACGCACACGCAAAGGAATCATCAACAGTTTTTTGATCCGACCTTCGACGACGAAACGGTAGAGTTTTGAATATTGGTATATTAGCTAAATTAGATGTGGAAAATCAAAAATCAAAAAAAATCCAAAAGTAGACATCGGATCGAGTCCAAATTCTACACATATGTTGGTGCTAACCTTATTGACGTTCGCTAAAAATTTCGGACAATTTCGCCGTTAGGGGGCGCAATAAACGAGAAAATGTTATATCTTCTACAAAATTTCGCCGCGAAAACGCTACACTGACTTCTCGCTACTCCTACCAATCAAATCCTTTGTATCCACAGGTTCAGGGTAGCGTTTTGAACACATGCTTCACGTTGTGCCGGCGAAATGCACATTTCTTGTCGCGTTGTGCCGGCGAAATGCACACTTCTTGTTCCTATTATTCTTACCCCCCTAAAAGTGGGACCACAGCCCAAACCGTAAATGGTGCCGACACGCGAATTGCATGACTAGATCCAGATCTGTTCGGACTAAGGAGACGACAAAATCCAGATGCGCCGGTCACTAGGTGGCGCTATACCAAGGAATACGCGTTTGGGGCTATAACTCCCACACCGAACCTCCCACATTCAAAACCTTGTACACACAGATGCACTGGAGTCTGCTGCATCTTTTGGCCTAGGCCACGCCCATTTGCGTCTATGAATATTTTTCGCTAAATCGCGAAAACCGCAAAACTGTTTTTTCCCTACTCCTCCCACATTTCTTTACCAATCGACACCAAACTTTGCACACGGCATCTTCAGACGCACACGCAAAGAAATCATCAACACTTTTTTGATCCGACCTTCGACAACGAAACGGTAGCATTTTGAATATTTGTTTATTAGCTAAATTAGACGTGGAAAATCAAAAATACAAAAAAATACAAAAGTAGACATCGGATCGAGTCCTAATTCTACACACATGTCGGTGCTACCCTTAATGGCGTTCAATAAAGAATTCGGAATATTTCGCCATTAGGGGGCGCAATAAACAAGGGAATTGTATATCTTCTAATTGGCCGAAAGAATGTTCTTCAAACTATAAGGGAACCATCAAGGGGCAAACCCGAGTCTATATAAAAAATATGGCCAAGAATTATTAATGTGGGCGGGAGTTATTTGGCAAAGGAAAATTGTCTTTGGAAAATTTCGCCACAAGGGGGCGCAAATAAACGACGAAATAATATATCTCCTAACTGGCCAATGGAATGTTCTGAAAACGCGTTTTAGGCTATAACTCCCACACCGAAGCTCCCACAATCAAAAACGTTATATCTACAGATTCACTGGAGTCAGCTGCATCTTTTGGCATACGCCGTTCCTCAATTTCGAACACATGCTTCGCGTTGTGCCGGCGAAATGCACACTTCTTGGACCCCTGCATAACTGCTTGCAGTTCTAGTTATTATTATTTCGTACGCCTTAGAAGTGGTACCACAGCCCAAACCGTAAATGGTGCACACGCGCCAATTGCATGACTAGATCCAGAATCGGCACCGCTACTCAGATAACAAAATCCAGACACGCCGGTCCCTAGGTGGCGCTATACCAAGGAATACGCGTTTGGGGCTATAACTTCCACACCGAACCTCCCACATTCAAAACCTTGTACACACAGATGCACTGGAGTCTGCTGCATCTTTTGGCCTAGGCCACGCCCATTTGCGTCTATGAATATTTTTCGCTAAATCGCGAAAACCGCAAAACTGTTTTTTCCCTACTCCTCCCACATTTCTTGACCAATCGACACCAAACTTTGCACACGGCATCTTCAGACGCACACGCAAAGAAATCATCAACACTTTTTTGATCCGACCTTCGACAACGAAACGGTAGCATTTTGAATATTTGTTTATTAGCTAAATTAGACGTGGAAAATCAAAAATACAAAAAAATACAAAAGTAGACATCAGATCGAGTCCTAATTCTACACACATGTCGGTGCTACCCTTAATGGCGTTCAATAAAGAATTCGGAATATTTCGCCATTAGGGGGCGCAATAAACAAGGAAATTGTATATCTTCTAATTGGCCGAAAGAATGTTCTTCAAACTATAAGGGAACCATCAAGGGGCAAACCCGAGTCTATATAAAAAATATGGCCAAGAATTAATAATGTAGGCGGGAGTTATTTGGCAAAGGAAAATTGTCTTTGGAAAATTTCGCCAACAGGGCGGCGCCAAAAAACGATGAAATAATATATCTCCTATTTGGCCAATGGAATTTTCTGAAAACGCGTTTTAGGCTATAACTCCCACACCGAAGCTCCCACAGTCAAAAACGTTATACGCAAAGATTCACTGGAGTCAGCTGCATCTTTTGGCATAGGGCAGGCCCATTTGCGTCAGTATTTTCTTTATGCAAAATCGCAAAAACAGCTAAACTGCCTTTTCGCTACTCCTCCCACATTTCTTGCCCAATTGACACCAAACTTTGCACACGACATCTTCAGACGCACACTACAAGAAATCAGCAAAACTATTTTGATCCGACCATCGTTGACGAAACGGTAGCGTTTTGAATATATGTTTTGCGTTGCAAATCAGTAAAAACTATTTTGATCCAACCGTCGACGACTAAACGGTAGCGGAAAATGCGTTTGGGGCCGAAACTCCCACACTGAACCTCTCACAGTCAAAACCTTTATATCCACAGGTTGTTCACGGTAGCGTTTTGAATACTTGCTTCGCGTTGTGCCGGCGAAATGCACATTTCTTGTCGCGTTGTGCCGGCGAAATGCACACTTCTTGGACCCCTGCATAACTGCTTGCAGTTCTAGTTATTATACTTCCTACCAAGAAAGTGGTACTACAGCCCAAACCGTAAATGGTGCACACACGCCAATTACATGACTAGATCCAGGTACGTGAAGACTATGCAGACGACAAAATCCAGACATGCCGGCCACTAGGTGGCGCTATACCAAGGAATACGCGTTTGGGGCTATAACTCCCACACCGAACCTCCCACAGTCAAAAACTTGTACCCACAGATGCACTGGAGTCTGCTGCATCTTTTGGCGTAGGCCACGCCCATTTGCGTCTATGAATATTTTTCGCTAAATCGCGAAAACCGCAAAACTGTATTTTCGCTACTCCTCCCACATTTCTTGACCAATCAACACCAAACTTTGCACACGGCATCTTCAGACGCACACGCAAAGAAATCTTAGACAGTTTTTTGATCCGACCTTCGACGACGAAACGGTAGAGTTTTGAATATTGGTTTATTAGCTAAATTAGACGTGGAAAATCAGAAATCCAAAAAAATCCAAAATTAGACATCGGATCGAGTCAAAATTCTACACACATGTTGGTGCTAACCTTAATGACGTTCGATAAAAAATTCGGAAATTTTCGCCACAAGGAGAATTCTCTTCGGAAAATTTCGCCAAAAGGGGCCGCCAAAAACGACGACATTGTGTATTTTTTATTAGGGGGCTAAAAAAACGCGTTTGTGGCCGAAACTCCCACACCGAACCTCTCACAGTCAAAACCTTTATATCCACAGGTTCACGGTAGCGTTTTCAACACATGCTTCGCGATGTGCCGGCGAAATGCACATTTCTTGTCGCGTTGTGCCGGCGAAATGCACACTTCTTGGACCCCTGCATAACTGCTTGCAGTTCTAGTTATTAGGGGTCCAAGCCAACAGGTTGGATCCCTATTGTTTTTGTAAGGATTATTATTATTATACTTCCCGCGCTAAAAGTGGGTCCACAGCCCAAACCGTAAATGGTGCCGACACGCCAATTGCATGACTAGATCCAGGTCCGGCACCGCTACTCAGATAACAAAATCCAGACACGCCGGCCACTAGGTGGCGCTATACCAAGGGAAAATGCGTTTGGGGCTATAACTCCCACACCGAACCGCCCACATTCAAAACCTCGTACACACAGATTCACTGGAGTCTGCTGCATCTTTTGGCATAGGCCACGCCCATTTGCGTCTATAATTTTTTTTCGCAAAATCGCGAAAACCGCAAAACTGTTTTTTCGCTACTCCTCCCACATTTCTTGACCAATCGACACAAAACTTTGCACACGACATCTTCAGACGCACACGCAAAGGAATCATATACAGTTTTTTGATCCGACCTTCGACGACGAAACGATAGCATTTTGAATATTGGTATATTAGCTAAATTAGACGTGGAAAATCAAAAATACAAAGAAATCCAAAATTAGACATCGGATCGAGTCCAAATTCTACACACATGTTGGTGCTAACCTTAATGACGTTCGATAAAAATTTCGGAAAATTCCGCAATTAGGGGGCGCAATAAACAAGGAAATTGTATATCTTCTAAAAAATTTCGCCGCAAAAACGCTACACTGACTTCTCGCTACTCCACAGGTTCAGGGTAGCGTTTTGAACACATGCTTCGCGTTTTTCCGGCGAAATGCACATTTCTTGTCGCGTTGTGCCGGCGAAATGCACACTTCTTGGACCCCTGCATAACTGCTTGCAGTTCTAGTTATTCTTACCCCCCTAAAAGTGGGCCCACACCCCAAACCGTAAAAGGTGCCGACACGCGAATTGCATGACTAGATCCAGATCTCTTCGGACTACGCAGACGACCAAATCCAGACACGCCGGCCACTAGGTGGCGCTATACCAAGGAATACGCGTTTGGGGCTATAACTCCCACACCGAACCACCCAGAGTCCAATAACTTGTACACACAGATGCACTGGAGTCTACTGCATCTTTTGGCCTAGGCCACGCCCATTTGCGTCTATGAATATTTTTCGCTAAATCGCGAAAACCGCAAAACTGTTTTTTCGCTACTCCTCGCACATTTCTTGACCAATCAACACCAAACTTTGCACACGGCATCTTCAGACGCACACGCAAAGAAATCATATACAGTTTTTTGATCCGACCTTCGACGACGAAACGGTAGAGTTTTGAATATTGGTTTATTAGCTAAATTAGACGTGGAAAATTAAAAAAACAAAAAAATCCAAAATTAGACATCGGATCGAGTCCAAATTATACACACATGTTGGTGCTAACCTTATTGACGTTCGATAAAAATTTCGGAAAATTCCGCCATTAGGGGGCGCAATAAACGAGGAAATTGTATATCTTCTACAAAATTTCGCCGCGAAAACGCCACACTGACTTCTCGCTACTCCTACCACAGTCAAATCCTTTGTATCCACAGGTTCAGGATAGCGTTTTCAACACATGCTTCGCGTTGTGCCGGCGAAATGCACATTTCTTGTCGCGTTGTGCCGGCGAAATGCACACTTCTTGGACCCCTGCATAACTGCTTGCAGTTCTAGTTATTCTTACCCCCCTAAAAGTGGGCCCACACCCCAAACCGTAAAAGGTGCCGACACGCGAATTGCATGACTAGATCCAGATCTCTTCGGACTACGCAGACGACCAAATCCAGACACGCCGGCCACTAGGTGGCGCTATACCAAGGAATACGCGTTTGGGGCTATAACTCCCACACCGAACCACCCAGAGTCCAATAACTTGTACACACAGATGCACTGGAGTCTGCTGCATCTTTTGGCCTAGGCCACGCCCATTTGCGTCTATGAATATTTTTCGCTAAATCGCGAAAACCGCAAAACTGTATTTTCGCTACTCCTCCCACATTTCTTGACCAATCAACACCAAACTTTGCACACGGCATCTTCAGACGCACACGCAAAGAAATCTTAGACAGTTTTTTGATCCGACCTTCGACGACGAAACGGTAGAGTTTTGAATATTTGTTTATTAGCAAAATTAGACGTGGAAAATTAAAAATCCAAAAAAATCCAAAATTAGACATCGGATCGAGTCCAAATTCTACACACATGTTGGTGCTAACCTTAATGTCATTCGATAAAAAATTCGGAAAATTTCGCCATTAGGGGGCGCAATAAACGAGGAAATTGTATATCTTCTACAAAATTTCGCCGCGAAAACGCAACACTGACTTCTCGCTAATCCTACCACAGTCAAATACTTTGTATCCACAGGTTCAGGGTAGCGTTTTAAACACATGCTTTGCGTTGTGCCGGCGAAATGCACATTTCTTGTCGCGTTGTGCCGGCGAAATGCACACTTCTTGGACCCCTGCATAACTGCTTGCAGTTCTAGTTAGGGGTCCAAGCCAACAGGTTGGATCCCTATTGTTTTTGTAAGGATTTTTCCTATTATTAGGGGTCCAAGCCAACAGGTTGGATCCCTATTGTTTTTGTAAGGATTATTATTCCTATACTTGCCCCCCTAAAAGTGATACCACAGCCCAAACCGTAAATGGTGCCGACACGCGAATTGCATGACTAGATCCAGATCTGTTCGGACTAAGCAGACAACAAAATCCAGACCTGCCGGCCACTAGGTAGCGCTATACCAAGGAATACGCGT
Source organism: Gadus chalcogrammus (assembly GCF_026213295.1). Lineage (NCBI taxonomy): Eukaryota > Metazoa > Chordata > Actinopteri > Gadiformes > Gadidae > Gadus > Gadus chalcogrammus. Next base: position 33,194,015 of record NC_079418.1, read on the forward strand.
TTGGGGCTATAACTCCCACACCGAACATCCCACAGTCAAAAACTTGTACCCACATATTCACTGGAGTCTGCTGCATCTTTTGCCATAGGCCACGCCCATTTGCGTCCATGAATATTTTTCGCAAAATCGCGAAAACCGCAAAACAGTTTTTTCCCTACTCCTCCCACATTTTTTGACCAATCAACACCAAACTTTGCACACGACATCTTCAGACGCACACGCAAAGAAATTATCGGACAGTTTTTTGATCCGACCGTCGACGACGAAACGGTAGCGTTTTGAATATTGGTATATTAGCTAAATTAGACGTGGAAAATCAAAAATCCAGAAAAATCCAAAAGTAGACATCGGAACGAGTCCAAATTTTACAGACATGTTGGTGCTAACCTTAATGTCGTTCAATAAAATTTTCGGAATATTTCGCCATTAGGGGGCGCAATAAACGAGGAAATTGTATATCTTCTTATTGGCCAAAGGAATGTTCTTCAAACTCAAAGGAAACCATCAAGGGGCAAACCCGAGTCTATATAAAAAATATGGCCAAGAATTATTAATGTGGGCGGGAGTTATTTGGCAAAGGAAAATTGTCTTTGGAAAATTTCGCCACAAGGGGTCGCAAATAAACGACGAAATAATATATCTCCTAACTGGCCAATGGAATGTTCTGAAAACGCGTTTTAGGCTATAACTCCCACACCGAAGCTCCCACAGTCAAAAACGTTATACGCACAGATTCACTGGAGTCAGCTGCATCCTTTGGCATAGGCCAGGCCCATTTGCGTCAGTATTTTCTTTATGCAAAATCGCAAAAACAGCTAAACTGCCTTTTCGCTACTCCTCCCACATTTCTTGCCCAATTGACACCAAACTTTGCACACGACATCTTCAGACGCACACTACAAGAAATCAGCAAAACTATTTTGATCCGACCATCGTTGACGAAACGGTAGCGTTTTGAATATATGTTTTGCGTTGCAAATCAGTAAAAACTATTTTGATCCAACCGTCGACGACTAAACGGTAGCGGAAAATGCGTTTGGGGCCGAAACTCCCACACTGAACCTCTCACAGTCAAAACCTTTATATCCACAGGTTGTTCACGGTAGCGTTTTGAATACTTGCTTCGCGTTGTGCCGGCGAAATGCACATTTCTTGTTAGGGGTCCAAGCCAACAGGTTGGATCCCTATTGTTTTTGTAAGGATTTTTCCTATTATTATTCTTCCCCCCGTACTTGTTGGACTACAGCCCAAACCGTAAAAGGTGCACACGCGCCAATTGCATGACTAGAACCAGTACCGGCACCGCTACTCAGATAACCAAATCCAGACATGCCGGCCACTAGGTGGCGCTATACCAAGGAGAAACACGTTTGGGACTATAACTCCCACACCGAACCTCCCAGCGTCCAAAAACTTGTACAGACAGATGCACTGGAGTCTGCTGCATCTTTTGGCCTAGGCCACGCCCATTTGCGTCTATGAATATTTTTCGCTAAATCGCGAAAACCGCAAAACTGTTTTTTCGCTACTCCTCCCACATTTCTCGCCCGATCACCACCAAACTTTGCACATGGCATCTTCAGACGCACACGCAAAGAAATCATAGACAGTTTTTTGATCCGACCTTCGACGACGAAACGGTAGAGTTTTGAATATTTGTTTATTAGCAAAATTAGACGTGGAAAATTAAAAATCCAAAGAAATCCAAAATTAGACATCGGATCGAGTCCAAACTCTACACACATGTTGGTGCTAACCTTAATGACGTTCGATAAAAATTTCGGAAAATTTCACCAATGGGGGCGCAATAAACGAGGATATTGTATATCTTCTACAAAATTTCGCCGCGAAAACGCTACACTGACTTCTCGCTACTCATACCACTGTCAAATCCTTTGTATCCACAGGTTCAGGGTAGCGTTTTGAACACATGCTTCGCGTTGTGCCGGCGAAATGCACACTTCTTGGACCCCTGCATAACTGCTTGCAGTTCTAGTTATTCTTCCCCCCGTACTTGTTGGACTACAGCCCAAACCGTAAAAGGTGCACACGCGCCAATTGCATGACTAGAACCAGTACCGGCACCGCTACTCAGATAACCAAATCCAGACATGCCGGCCACTAGGTGGCGCTATACCAAGGAGAAAAACGTTTGGGACTATAACTCCCACACCGAACCTCCCAGCGTCCAAAAACTTGTACAGACAGATGCACTGGAGTCTGCTGCATCTTTTGGCCTAGGCCACGCCCATTTGCGTCCATGAATATTTTTCGCTAAATCGCGAAAACCGCAAAACTGTTTTTTCGCTACTCCTCCCACATTTCTCGCCCGATCACCACCAAACTTTGCACATGGCATCTTCAGACGCACACGCAAAGAAATCATAGACAGTTTTTTGATCCGACCTTCGACGACGAAACGGTAGAGTTTTGAATATTTGTTTATTAGCAAAATTAGACGTGGAAAATTAAAAATCCAAAGAAATCCAAAATTAGACATCGGATCGAGTCCAAACTCTACACACATGTTGGTGCTAACCTTAATGACGTTCGATAAAAATTTCGGAAAATTTCACCAATGGGGGCGCAATAAACGAGGATATTGTATATCTTCTACAAAATTTCGCCGCGAAAACGCTACACTGACTTCTCGCTACTCATACCACAGTCAAATCCTTTGTATCCACAGGTTCAGGGTAGCGTTTTGAACACATGCTTCGCGTTGTGCCGGCGAAATGCACACTTCTTGGACCCCTGCATAACTGCTTGCAGTTCTAGTTATTATTATTAGGGGTCCAAGCCAACAGGTTGGATCCCTATTGTTTTTGTAAGGATTTTTATTAGGGGTCCAAGCCAACAGGTTGGATCCCTATTGTTTTTGTAAGGATTATTATTATTATTATTTCGTACGCCTTAGAAGTGGTACCACAGCCCAAACCGTAAATGGTGCACACGCGCCAATTGCATGACTAGATCCAGAATCGGCACCGCTACTCAGATAACAAAATCCAGACACGCCGGTCCCTAGGTGGCGCTATACCAAGGAATACGCGTTTGGGGCTATAACTTCCACACCGAACCTCCCAGAGTCCAAAAACTTGTACACACAGATGCACTGGAGTCTGCTGCATCTTTTGGCCTAGGCCACGCCCATTTGCGTCTATGAATATTTTTCGCTAAATCGCGAAAACCGCAAAACTGTTTTTTCGCTACTCCTCCCACATTTCTCGCCCGATCAACACCAAACTTTGCACACGACATCTTCAGACGCACACGCAAAGAAATCCTAGACACTTTTTTGATCCGACCTTCGACGACGAAACGGTAGCGTTTTGAATATTTGTTTATTAGCTAAATTAGACGTGAAAAGTCAAGAATCCGAAGAAATCCAGAATTATACATCGGATCGAGCCCAAATTTTACAGACATGTTGGTGCTAACCTTATTGACGTTCGATAAAAATATCGGAAAATTTCGCCATTAGGGGGCGCAATAAACAAGGAAATTGTATATCTTCTACAAAATTTTGCCGCGAAAACGCTACACTGACTTCTCGCTACTCGTACCACAGTCAAATCCTTTGTATCTACAGGTACAGGGTAGCGTTTTGAACACATGCTTCGCGTTGTGCCGGCGAAATGCACATTTCTTGTCGCGTTGTGCCGGCGAAATGCACACTTCTTGGACCCCTGCATAACTGCTTGCAGTTCTAGTTAGGGGTCCAAGCCAACAGGTTGGATCCCTATTGTTTTTGTAAGGATTTTTCTTATTATTATTATTCTTACCCCCCTAAAAGTGGGCCCACACCCCAAACCGTAAAAGGTGCCGACACGCGAATTGCATGACTAGATCCAGATCTCTTCGGACTACGCAGACGACAAAATCCAGACACGCCGGCCGCTAGGTGGCGCTATTCCAAGGAATACGCGTTTGGGGCTATAACTCCCACACCGAACCTCCCAGAGTCCAAAAACTTGTACACACAGATGCACTGGAGTCTGCTGCATCTTTTGGCCTAGGCCACGCCCATTTGCGTCTATGAATATTTTTCGCAAAATCGCGAAAACCGCAAAACTGTTTTTTCGCTACTTCTCCCACATTTCTTGACCATTTGACACAAAACTTTGCACACGGCATCTTCAGACGCACACGCAAAGAAATCTTAGACAGTTTTTTGATCCGACCTTCGACGACGAAACGGTAGAGTTTTGAATATTTGTTTATTAGCTAAATTAGACGTGGAAAATCAAAAATCCAAAAAAATCCAAAATTAGACATCGGATCGAGTCCAAATTCTACACACATGTTGGTGCTAACCTTAATGTCGATCAATAACATTTTCGGAATATTTCGCCATTAGGGGGCGCAATAAACGAGGAAATTGTATATCTTCTTATTGGCCAAAGGAATGTTCTTCAAACTCAAAGGAAACCATCAAGGGGCAAACCCGAGTCTATATAAAAAATATGGCCAAGAATTATTAATGTGGGCGGGAGTTATTTGGCAAAGGAAAATTGTCTTTGGAAAATTTCGCCACAAGGGGTCGCAAATAAACGACGAAATAATATATCTCCTAACTGGCCAATGGAATGTTCTGAAAACGCGTTTTGGGCTATAACTCCCACACCGAAGCTCCCACAGTCAAAACCTTTATATCCACAGATTCACTGGAGTCAGCTGCATCTTTTGGCATACGCTGTTTCTCAATTTTTGAACACATGCTTCGCGTTGTGCCGGCGAAATGCACACTTCTTGGACCCCTGCATAACTGCTTGCAGTTCTAGTTATTAGGGGTCCAAGCCAACAGGTTGGATCCCTATTGTTTTTGTAAGGATTATTATTAGGGGTCCAAGCCAACAGGTTGGATCCCTATTGTTTTTGTAAGGATTTTTCTTATTATTATTATTATACTTCCTACCAAGAAAGTGGTACTACAGCCCAAACCGTAAATGGTGCACACACGCCAATTACATGACTAGATCCAGGTACGTGAAGACTATGCAGACGACAAAATCCAGACATGCCGGCCACTAGGTGGCGCTATACCAAGGAAAGACCCGTTTGGGGCTATAACTCCCACACCGAACCTCCCACATTCAAAACCTTGTACACACAGATTCACTGGAGTCTGCTGCATCTTTTGGCATAGGCCACGCCCATTTGCGTCCATGAATATTTTTCGCTAAATCGCGAAAACCGCAAAACTGTTTTTTCGCTACTCCTCGCACATTTCTTGACCAATCAACACCAAACTTTGCACACGGCATCTTCAGACGCACACGCAAAGAAATCATATACAGTTTTTTGATCCGACCTTCGACGACGAAACGGTAGAGTTTTGAATATTCTTTTATTAGCTAAATTAGACGTGGAAAATTAAAAAAACAAAAAATTCCAAAATTAGACATCGGATCGAGTCCAAATTTTAGACACATGTTGGTGCTAACCTTAACGACTTTCGATAAAAATTTCGGAAAATTTCGCCATTAGGGGGCGCAATAAACGAGGAAATTGTATATCTTCTACAAAAATTTCGCCGCGAAAACGCTACACTGACTTCTCGCTACTCCACAGGTTCAGGGTAGCGTTTTGAACACATGCTTCGCGTTTTTCCGGCGAAATGCACATTTCTTGTCGCGTTGTGCCGGCGAAATGCACACTTCTTGGACCCCTGCATAACTGCTTGCAGTTCTAGTTAGGGGTCCAAGCCAACAGGTTGGATCCCTATTGTTTTTGTAAGGATTTTTATTATTATTATACTTCCTACCAAGAAAGTGGGAATACAGCCCATACCGTAAATGTTGCACACACGCCAATTGCATGACTAGATCCAGGTCAGTGAAGACTATGCAGACGACAAAATCCAGACACGCCGGCCACTAGGTGGCGCTATACCAAGGAATACGCGTTTGGGGCTATAACTCCCACACCGAACCTCCCACAGTCCATAAACTTGTACACACAGATGCACTGGAGTCTGCTGCATCTTTTGGCATAGGCCACGCCCATTTGCGTCCATGAATATTTTTCGCTAAATCGCGAAAACCGCAAAACTGTTTTTTTCCCTACTCCTCCCACATTTCTTGACCAATCGACACCAAACTTTGCACACGACATCTTCAGACGCACACGCATAGAAATCTTAGACAGTTTTTTGATCCGACCTTCGACGACGAAACGGTAGAGTTTTGAATATTGGTTTATTAGCTAAATTAGACGTGGAATATCAAAAATCCAAAGAAATCCAAAATTAGACATCGGATCGAGTCCAAATTTTACACACATGTTGGTGTTAACCTTAATGACGTTCGATAAAAAAATCGGAAAATGTCGCCATTAGGGGGCGCAATAAACGAGGAAATTGTATATCTTCTAATTGGCCAAAGGAATGTTCTTCAAACTATAAGGGAACCATCAAGGGGCAAACCCGAGTCTATGTAAAAAATATGGCCAAGAATTAATAATGTGGGCGGGAGTTATTTGGCAAAGGAAAATTGTCTTTGGAAAATCTCGCCAACAGGGCGGCGCCAAAAAACGACGAAATAATATATCTCCTATTTGGCCAATGGAATGTTCTGAAAACGCGTTTTAGGCTATAACTCCCACACCGAAGCTCCCACAGTCAAAAACGTTATACGCACAGATTCACTGGAGTCAGCTGCATCTTTTGGCATAGGCCAGGCCCATTTGCGTCAGTATTTTCTTTATGCAAAATCGCAAAAACAGCTAAACTGCCTTTTCGCTACTCCTCCCACATTTCTTGCCCAATTGACACCAAACTTTGCACACGGCATCTTCAGACGCACACGCAAAGAAATCAGCAAAACTATTTTGATCCGACCTTCGACGACGAAACGGTAGAGTTTTGAATATTTGTTTATTAGCTAAATTAGACGTGGAAAATTAAAAAAAAAAAAAAAATCCAAAATTAGACATCGGATCGAGTCCAAATTCAACACACATGTCGGTGCTACCCTTAATGGCGTTCAATAAAAAAATCGGAATATTTCGCCGTTAGGGGGCGCAATAAACGAGGAAATTGTATATCTTCTAATTGGCCCAAGGAATGTTCTTCAAACTATAAGAAAACCATCAAGGGGCAAACCCGAGTCTATATAAAAAATATGGCCAAGAATTATTAATGTGGGCGGGAGTTATTTGGCAAAGGAAAAATTGTCTTTGGAAAATTTCGCCAACAGGGCGGCGCCAAAAAACGACAACATTGTATATCTCCTATTTGAGTCAAAACCTTTATATCCAGATATAAGTATAATTCCTTAATTTGTGTGAATGAAGTGTAAAAACAAACAATATGAGATGTTTTTCAATTTTTATTCATTTTTTATTAAGACTTTTTATTCAGACTTAACACATCACTCTTAAACATCACTCTTAACACATCACTCTTAACGCATCACTCTTAACACATCACTCTTAACACATCATCTGCAAAATGTAAAGAGAAAAGTATCAGTATTCCGTTTTTAACCAGCAAATTCATGCTGGTTACATGGACATAAAGCCTGCATGGATTTTTATAACCAGACATTTAGAAGAAGAAGGTATACCTCCGTTCCCGTTCTCGTCCAGTATACCTCCAAAGCCTGCATGGATTTTTATAACCAGACATTTAAAAGAAGAAGGTATACCTCTGTTCCCGTTCTCGTCCAGTATACCTCCGTTCCCGTTGTCATCGTCGTCTCTGGTTGAACACAATTGCGGGGTATCAGTATCTGAAGGGAGGAAAGATCGTTTCAATTATTTTTCACATTTGGCTAATAGGTGTTATACATGACAAATCAATTCCATATTGGGAGGAATCCGTTCTCGTCCATGATGTCATCGTCGTCTATGGTTGAACACAATTGCGGGGTATCAGTATCTGATGGGAGGAAAGATCGTTTCGATTATCTTTCCACATTTGGCTAATAGGTAGGCTATGCATGACAAATCAAATCCTTTGGCTAATAGGTGTTAACAAATCAAATCCATATTGGGAGGAATCCGTTCTCGTCCATGATGTCATCGTCGTCTCTGGTTGAACACAATTGCGGGGTATTAGTATCTGATGGGAGGAAAGATCGTTTCGATTAATTTTCACATTTGGCTAATAGGTGTTATACATGACAAATCAAATCCATATTGGGAGGAATCAGTATCGCCAACAGGTTGGATCCCTATTGTTTTTGTAGTGTTTATTATTAGGGGTCCAAGCCAACAGGTTGGATCCCTATTGTTTTTGTAAGGATTTTTAGGGGTCCAAGCCAACAGGTTGGATCCCTATTGTTTTTGTAAGGATTTTTATTCTTACCCCCCTAAAAGTGGGACCACAGCCCAAACCGTAAATGGTGCCGACACGCGAATTGCATGACTAGATCCAGATCTGTTCGGACTAAGCAGACGACAAAATCCAGACGCGCCGGTCACTAGGTGGCGCTATACCAAGGAATACGCGTTTGGGGCTATAACTCCCACACCGAACCTCCCACAGTCAAAAACTTGTACCCACATATTCACTGGAGTCTGCTGCATCTTTTGGCCTAGGCCACGCCCATTTGCGTCTATGAATATTTTTCGCTAAATCGCGAAAACCGCAAAAATGTTTTTTCGCTACTCCTCCCACAATTCTCGACCAATCAACACCAAACTTTGCACACAGCATCTTCAGACGCACACGCAAAGGAATCATCAACAGTTTTTTGATCCGACCTTCGACGACGAAACGGTAGCGTTTTGAATATTTATTTATTGGCTACGTTTTACGTCGAAACGCAAAAATTCAAAGAATACCAAAATTAGACATCGGATCAAGTCCAAATTTTAGACACATGTCGGTGCTACCCTTAATGGCGTTCATTAAAAAATTCGGAATATTTCGCCATTAGGGGGCGCAATAAACGAGGAAATTGTATATCTTCTAATTGGCCTGAGGAATGTTCTTCAAACTCGAGGGAAAACATCAAGGGGCAATCCCGAGTCTATCTAGGAAATATGGCCAAGAATTATTAATGTGGGCGGGAGTTATTTGGAAAAGGAAAATTGTCTTCGTAAAATTTCGCCAACAGGGCGGCGCCAAAAAACGACAACATTATCTATCTCCCATTTGGCCAATGGAATGTTCTGAAAACGCGTTTTAGGCTATAACTCCCACACCGAAGCTCCCACAGTCAAAACCTTCATATCCACAGATTCACTGGAGTCAGCTGCATCTTTTGGCATACGCTGTTTCTCAATTTTTGAACACATGCTTCGCGTTGTGCCGGCGAAATGCACACTTCTTGGACCCCTGCATAACTGCTTGCAGTTCTAGTTATTATTATTATTAGGGGTCCAAGCCAACAGGTTGGATCCCTATTGTTTTTGTAAGGATTTTTCTTATTAGGGGTCCAAGCCAACAGGTTGGATCCCTATTGTTTTTGTAAGGATTATTATTATTTCGTACGCCTTAGAAGTGGTACCACAGCCCAAACCGTAAATGGTGCACACGCGCCAATTGCATGACTAGATCCAGAATCGGCACCGCTACTCAGATAACAAAATCCAGACACGCCGGTCCCTAGGTGGCGCTATACCAAGGAATACGCGTTTGGGGCTATAACTTCCACACCGAACCTCCCAGAGTCCAAAAACTTGTACACACAGATGCACTGGAGTCTGCTGCATCTTTTGGCCTAGGCCACGCCCATTTGCGTCTATGAATATTTTTCGCTAAATCGCGAAAACCGCAAAACTGTTTTATCGCTACTCCTCCCACATTTCTCGCCCGATCAACACCAAACTTTGCACACGACATCTTCAGACGCACACGCAAAGAAATCCTAGACACTTTTTTGATCCGACCTTCGACGACGAAACGGTAGCGTTTTGAATATTTGTTTATTAGCTAAATTAGACGTGAAAAGTCAAAAATCCGAAGAAATCCAGAATTATACATCGGATCGAGCCCAAATTTTACAGACATGTTGGTGCTAACCTTAATAACGTTCGATAAAAATATCGGAAAATTTCGCCATTAGGGGGCGCAATAAACAAGGAAATTGTATATCTTCTACAAAATTTCGCCGCGAAAACGCTACACTGACTTCTCGCTACTCGTACCACAGTCAAATCCTTTGTATCCACAGGTACAGGGTAGCGTTTTGAACACATGCTTCGCGTTGTGCCGGCGAAATGCACATTTCTTGTCGCGTTGTGCCGGCGAAATGCACACTTCTTGGACCCCTGCATAACTGCTTGCAGTTCTAGTTAGGGGTCCAAGCCAACAGGTTGGATCCCTATTGTTTTTGTAGGGATTTTTCTTATTATTATTATTAGGGGTCCAAGCCAACAGGTTGGATCCCTATTGTTTTTGTTATTATACTTCCTACCAAGAAAGTGGGAATACAGCCCATACCGTAAATGTTGCACACACGCCAATTGCATGACTAGATCCAGGTCAGTGAAGACTATGCAGACGACAAAATCCAGACACGCCGGCCACTAGGTGGCGCTATACCAAGGAATACGCGTTTGGGGCTATAACTCCCACACCGAACCTCCCACAGTCCAAAAACTTGTACACACAGATGCACTGGAGTCTGCTGCATCTTTTGGCCTAGGCCACGCCCATTTGCGTCCATGAATATTTTTCGCTAAATCGCGAAAACCGCAAAACTGTTTTTTCCCTACTCCTCCCACATTTCTTGACCAATCGACACCAAACTTTGCACACGACATCTTCAGACGCACACGCATAGAAATCTTAGACAGTTTTTTGATCCGACCTTCGACGACGAAACGGTAGAGTTTTGAATATTGGTTTATTAGCTAAATTAGACGTGAAAAGTCAAAAATCCAAAGAAATCCAGAATTATACATCGGATCGAGACCAAATTTTACAGACATGTCGGTGCTAACCTTTATGACGTTCGATAAAAATATCGGAAAATTTCGCCATTAGGGGGCGCAATAAACAAGGAAATTGTATATCTTCTACAGAATTTCGCTGCGAAAACGCTACACTGACTTCTCGCAACTCCTACCACAGTCAAATCCTTTGTATCCACAGGTACAGGGTAGCGTTTTAAACACATGCTTCGCGTTGTGCCGGCGAAAAGCACATTTCTTGTCGCGTTGTGCCGGCGAAATGCACACTTCTTGGACCCCTGCATAACTGCTTGCAGTTCTAGTTATTATTCTTACCCCCCTAAAAGTGGGCCCACACCCCAAACCGTAAAAGGTGCCGACACGCGAATTGCATGACTAGATCCAGATCTCTTCGGACTACGCAGACGACCAAATCCAGACACGCCGGCCACTAGGTGGCGCTATACCAAGGAATACGCGTTTGGGGCTATAACTCCCACACCGAACCACCCAGAGTCCAATAACTTGTACACACAGATGCACTGGAGTCTGCTGCATCTTTTGGCCTAGGCCACGCCCATTTGCGTCTATGAATATTTTTCGCTAAATCGCGAAAACCGCAAAACTGTATTTTCGCTACTCCTCCCACATTTCTTGACCAATCAACACCAAACTTTGCACACGGCACCTTCAGACGCACACGCAAAGAAATCTTAGACAGTTTTTTGATCCGACCTTCGACGACGAAACGGTAGAGTTTTGAATATTTGTTTATTAGCAAAATTAGACGTGGAAAATTAAAAATCCAAAAAAATCCAAAATTAGACATCGGATCGAGTCCAAATTCTACACACATGTTGGTGCTAACCTTAATGACGTTCGATAAAAATTTCGGAAAATTCCGCCATTAGGGGGCGCAATAAACGGGGAAATTGTATATCTTCTACAAAATTTCGCCGCGAAAACGCTACACTGACTTCTCGCTACTCCTACCACAGTCAAATCCTTTGTATCCACAGGTTCAGGGTAGCGTTTTCAACACATGCTTCGCGTCGTGCCGGCGAAATGCACATTTCTTGTCGCGTTGTGCCGGCGAAATGCACACTTCTTGGACCCCTGCATAACTGCTTGCAGTTCTAGTTATACTTCCTTCCCTAAAAGTGGGCCCACACCCCAAACCGTAAATGGTGCGGACACGCCAATTGCATGACTAGATCCATGTCTGTGATGTGTATGCAGACGACAAAATCCGGACACGCCGGTCACTAGGTGGCGCTATACCAAGGAATACGCGTTTGGGGCTATAACTCCCACACCGAACCTCACAGAGTCCAAAAACTTGTACCCACATATTCACTGGAGTCTGCTGCATCTTTTGGCCTAGGCCACGCCCATTTGCGTCTATGAATATTTTTCGCTAAATCGCGAAAACTGCTAAACTGTTTTTTCGCTACTCCTCCCACATTTCTTGACCAATCAACACCAAACTTTGCACACGACATCTTCAGACGCACACGCAAAGGAATCATCAACAGTTTTTTGATCCGACCTTCGACGACGAAACGGTAGCGTTTGGAATATTGGTTTATTAGCTAAATTAGACGTGGAAAATCAAAAATCCCAAAAAATCAAAAATAGACATCGGATCGAGTCCAAATTTTAGACACATGTCGGAGCTACCCTTAATGGCGTTCAATAAAAAAATCGGAAGATTTCGCCATTAGGGGGCGCAATAAACGAGGAAATTGTATATCTTCTAATTGGCCCAAGGAATGTTCTTCAAACTATAAGGGAACCATCAAGGGGCAAACCCGAGTCTATATAAAAAATATGGCCAAGAATTATTAATGTGGGCGGGAGTTTTTGGCAAAGGAAGATTGTCTTTGGAAAATATCGCCACAAGGGGGCGCAAATAAACGACGAAATAATATATCTCCTAACTGGCCAATGGAATGTTCTGAAAACACGTTTTGGGCTATAACTCCCACACCGAAGCTCCCACAGTCAAAAACGTTATATGCACAGATTCACTGGAGTCAGTTGCATCTTTTGGCATACGCCGTTTCTCAAATTCCAACACATGCTTCGCGTTGTGCCGGCGAAATGCACACTTCTTGGACCCCTGCATAACTGCTTGCAGTTCTAGTTAGGGGTCCAAGCCAACAGGTTGGATCCCTATTGTTTTTGTAAGGATTTTTCTTATTATTCTTACCCCCCTAAAAGTGGGCCCACACCCCAAACCGTAAAAGGTGCCGACACGCGAATTGCATGACTAGATCCAGATCTCTTCGGACTACGCAGACGACCAAATCCAGACACGCCGGCCACTAGGTGGCGCTATACCAAGGAATACGCGTTTGGGGCTATAACTCCCACACCGAACCACCAAGAGTCCAATAACTTGTACACACAGATGCACTGGAGTCTGCTGCATCTTTTGGCCTAGGCCACGCCCATTTGAGTCTATGAATATTTTTCGCTAAATCGCGAAAACCGCAAAACTGTATTTTCGCTACTCCTCCCACATTTCTTGACCAATCAACACCAAACTTTGCACACGGCATCTTCAGACGCACACGCAAAGAAATCTTAGACAGTTTTTTGATCCGACCTTCGACGACGAAACGGTAGCGTTTGGAATATTGGTTTATTAGCTAAATTAGACGTGGAAAATTAAAAATCCAAAAAAATCCAAAAATAGACATCGGATCGAGTCCAAATTTTAGACACATGTCGGAGCTACCCTTAATGGCGTTCAATAAAAAATTCGGAAGATTTCGCCATTAGGGGGCGCAATAAACGAGGAAATTGTATATCTTCTAATTGGCCCAAGGAATGTTCTTCAAACTGTAAGGGAACCATCAAGGGGCAAACCCGAGTCTATATAAAAAATATGGCCAAGAATTATTTATGTGGGCGGGAGTTATTTGGCAAAGGAAAATTGTCTTTGGGAAATTTCGCCACAAGGGGTCGCAAAAAAACGACGAAATAATATATCTCCTAACTGGCCAATGGAATGTTCTCAAAACGCGTTTTGGGCTATAACTCCCACAACGAACCTCCCACAGTCAAAACCTTTGTATCCACAGATTCACTGGAGTCAGTTGCATCTTTTGGCATAGGCCAAGCCCATTTGTTTTGAACACATACTCCGCGTTGTGCCGGCGAAATGCACACTTCTTGGACCCCTGCATAACTGCTTGCAGTTCTAGTTATTATTATTATTTCGTACGCCTTAGAAGTGGTACCACAGCCCAAACCGTAAATGGTGCACACGCGCCAATTAGATGACTAGATCCAGAATCGGCACCGCTACTAAGATAACAAAATCCAGACACGCCGGTCCCTAGGTGGCGCTATACCAAGGAATACGCGTTTGGGGCTATAACTCCCACACCGAACCTCCCAGAGTCCAAAAACTTGTACACACAGATGCACTGGAGTCTGCTGCATCTTTTGGCCTAGGTCACGCCCATTTGCGTCTATGAATATTTTTCGCAAAATCGCGAAAACCGCAAAACTGTTTTTTCGCTACTCCTCCCACATTTCTTGACCAATTGACACAAAACTTTGCATACGGCATCTTCAGACGCACACGCAAAGAAATCCTAGACACTTTTTTGATCCGACCTTCGACGACGAAACGGTAACGTTTTGAATATTTGTTTATTAGCTAAATTAGACGTGAAAAGTCAAAAATCCAAAGAAATCCAGAATTATACATCGGATCGAGCCCAAATTTTACAGACATGTCGGTGCTAACCTTAAGGACGTTCGATAAAAATATCGGAAAATAAACGCAATAAACGAGGAAATTGTATATCTTCTACAGAATTTCGCTGCGAAAACGCTACACTGACTTCTCGCAACTCCTACCACAGTCAAATCCTTTGTATCCACAGGTTTAGGGTAGCGTTTTAAACACATGCTTCGCGTTGTGCCGGCGAAACGCACATTTCTTGTCGCGTTGTGCCGGCAAAATGCACATTTCTTGGACCCCTGCATAACTGCTTGCAGTTCTAGTTTACTCTTGCTTTTCTTCCTTTTTGGGGTTGTTCTGCAGAATACTTTGCAAGATATAAATGACAGTTGTTCCAAAATGTTAGTAGCACCTGAGCCAAAGAATCATCATCATCTTGCTCCTTTAGACGTGAGAGCAATCAGTGCTACCGAATATTATACAGATAATCCATAATCACATGCAAAGATCTGAACATGACGTAATAATAATAATAATAATAATAATAATAATAATAATAATAATAATGCTATTGATTAATGCTAGTTTATATTGATTAAGGCTGGTTTATATTGATTAAGGCTGGTTTATATTGATTAAGGCTGGTTTATATTTATTAGGGATGGTGTATATTGATTAGGGCTGGTTTTTATTGGTTAAGGCTGGCTCTATTGCAACATGTTAGGTCGGTATCATTCAGATTTGAACTTCATTAGCAACATTCATGCTACTTATTATACAAAATACATAACAAAGGACATTTGATGGAATATTATATTGTATAAATCCCCATTACATGCGTGTGAAAGAAATCGGTTCATAGGACGCAGCATTCTCATGTCCCAAGAGAGGTAGGAGCCACTCATAAACTGACAGACTCATGT